>NW_020837966.1:22318902-22535957 GCF_003676395.1 Aethalodelphis obliquidens | reverse complement strand
AAAAAAACAACCAAACTAACAAAACAAAAAAAATGTTAGCTATGGTAGCTGATGAAAGCAACTTATGTTGAAACTTTACTCATTTAGTCATAATTGTAAATTAAAAAATAAGATGATAAATTTCTCTCACACTGCTCAAAACTGAGATGCAAATGTCTGAACATGTAGAATGTGATAAGCAAGCTAATTAGAGATGTTTTTCACTAGACAGAAAGCAAAATAAAACAGGAAATTTGGTACCTATGAAACATACAACACAGGTTATTTTCTTATAACAGATTTCTATAAAATATCTATATCCTAACAAATCAAAAATTATTAGGTTCAGCAAACTTGAGTTTCATTGCAGCTTTCTGGAAATAAATTTATTTGAAAATGAGGCTTTCTTAAATAGATGAGTGACTGAATTGCATTAGAGTTCATACCATCTTTTTAAAATGCAGTAAAATTATGGGTATATAATTATGTATAAATACTTTCCTATTATATACTTACTAAGTTTCAAAAGCCTTACATGATAACAATGTTTGTGCTGTAAACTTTTGTACCGTGACTTTATTTAATCAGTGGAAATGGGACTGTGGTCATACTTTGATTTCTGGATTTGGACAGTTTTAGATGCCATTTTAATAGATCTCTTTTCATTGAATGTGTAATATATTTAGACCATGGATTCCTAGAAAGGATAGATGTGCCTCAGCAAGACATCCCGGCTGTTGTTGCTTATACATATTATAGGATTTGAAAGTGCAGTTTGTTTTCCTATTTAGAATGTTGTAACCTAAATTACAGAGTTTGTGTTTAGTAATAAAGAAGAAGTATCACAGATATAGAGAATACAGTAAAATACATGCTTTTACTTAAGCACAATGAGTGTTTTCAGAATGCGCTAGATTTTCAAAGTTCACAATAACATTGCTCTTTTCCTATATGGCTAATCCTTGTTATTTGAGTTTCCAAGCAAGAGACAAAGAAAGGGAAAAAGAAGAAGGTGCAGCAAGACAGAAGAAAATTGAATGAAAGTGAACTCATCCGTCCATATGATTAATGAAGGATATATTTACTGCTTTCACACTTAACAGAAAAAAGACTTCTTGAGCTCAGTTTGCTTTTCACTCGCATGGGTGAAGAAAAACTCCTAAAACATACAACTGAGGGCTCATTTAGTAGTTTCTCATTAAGGATAAAGGATTAAATGTTCCTCCTAAAAACATTATTTACATCTCAATAGTGCTAATAGCTGTTTTATGAATAGTGAGGACAATTTGTTCGGGAAACATATATTCCTTTGGAGTCCTATAGTCAACCTTTTAAATTGTGTAATTAATTTTACATCCTTGATCTATTTTTTCCTTTTGCAACCTTTGCAGTTCTTTTGAAAGCTTCAGTCTTCTAGTCAAGAAAACCATGGCCAGATTGTTAAAATATTCAGCTACCGTAGCAATGTTCCAGCCATCTGGAAGGATTTCTAATAGTCAGCAATTCGGAGTACGAGCAGCTAACAGTGAGACCTGTCTGGTTCCTGGGTATGTGCTGGCGGGGGCGGGGTCAGGAGTTACAGAAACACACCCCTGTTGCATGGTATAGCCATATTATGTAGAGGCATCAAACGATGACTAAAATTAGAGAAAAAAAATAAATCTCTCAAACTCTTCCTCTCTGAATTTCTTAGTGAATAATTTAATGTCAGAGGAATATGTCACTGTCGGCAAATGTTGCTATTTATCCATAATACTAGGCTTTCTCCTATACAGGTTTTGCTTGTGTGGAACTAAGGGAAACGATATTCTCATCTTTGGTTCTTCATTCTTCCTAACTTAACCAATCACACACGTTGAGAGAGGTCTTGGAAATACGCTGCTCTTCCAAACAGCAGCATGATTACAAGTTATCTTAACATTTACTTGTGAATATAATTTGTGTCTGAGTATTTTTTTTTCCACTAATTAAAACTGTGGGCCTTTACACTTAGGCATTCCTTGTGCAAAATGAAGCTTTAAGAGGTGAACTTTATTGGAATAAAAATGGAAGCCTTAGAGCACCAGTTCATTAAATGGAAACCTAAAGGAGACCATTCGTTTCAATAGTTAAGCCTACACAGCACTAAATAAGTACAAATGCAGTCATCATCCCATTAATTTGATCAATACAGTCAAGCAAACCATACACAGAAACCTCAATGTGATCAGAAGCACAGAAAATAGTCTGCATCAATCAAATTCACAGGATGACTAGGCAACCTTTATATCTGCCCAGCAGGCAGAACCCTGCTATCTACATATTGTGGCTTACCGTCTTTTTAAATGGTGACATCATCACCTACTTATTTCTATGAGTACAACGAACAAGAGCCCAACTTCCATTGCTCAAAAGGCTTGTTTACAGAAAGATGACTTGAATATAACGTGTTTTTCTGGACCTTTTGACAGAGAAATAACACTTACACCATACTGTCTCTGTTTCTTTCCCCATTAGTAACATATTAAACATCATCTGAACCCAAGATATGGACCCCAAAATAAGAAAGAACTAAGACAATAATTTGTCTGACTCCCTCAATTCATTGGTGAAGAAATGGAGGTTCAGAAAGGTGAAGTAAATTGCTCAAGGACACAGGACGTTAATGACAGGACTGGGAAAGTCCAAGGTCTCTTCCAGGCCCATCATCATACTTTCTCCCATGGTAAGGCTTACTTAAGATTTCATATTATGCAGTGTCACATGTATATTAAAATAAATTTTTCTTCTCATAATATGGTGATATAGGAGATTAGGTTTAGTGACTATTCAAATAAATAATGGAAGTCATCTGTGTTCAGTCCCTAACCAGAGATCTTTTCTTGTCATTTGTCCCTTCTATGTGGCTTTGTGGGGTAAATGACAAACCTGATTAATTGAAGTGTAATATATTCCATTGCTTTCTCTAGAATTAAAAGTTGAAACAGCTTAGCTGTTTTAACATATATGCATTAGAGGTCAACTACATATGGATTCCTTTTTTTTTTTTAAAATAGAAGAAAAATAAATCAACGTGGGAAACGTACCTTCTACTATAACATGAAAATCATGAATGGCTGATCCCAAGAAATTGTTGGCTGTGCAGCGATAGTTTCCTTTGTCCCGATAGGAGACATTCTCTATCTTCAAAGTTTTGCCATAATTTTCTTTTGTTTCTCTTCCCTTTGGTAAATCGCCTCCCATTTTGTTCCAATCAACCTGTGGAGTTGGTCTGTGAAACAATACATAAATGATAAACATTTATTTTAAGTGAAAAATAAAAAGTAAAGAAATCCACAGGACACATCCCTCACTGTGGTGCTTTCAGGTCTGCACTCAGAGTTCCACTGAAAAACATCAGGCTTCCCAGTGCACAGACCTGCCCACCACCATCCATGGTGAACATCAGGGTTGGATCAAGTCTCTTTCATTGCAAGCTCCTTCACTAAGCTGCTTCCTCAGAAATCCTCTATTTCCTCTACTGAGAGGGCTAACTCCATGTAAGTGCTGAATAGATATGGTTAGATGAATGACAGATTACTGGACCTGTAGAAATATTACAAGGTATTTTTCAAGTGTGCTATCTCCCTGTGGGTGGTTTGAAAGGGCCAGAAATAACGGCCCTCTTCCCTAGAAGAGTTTGAAAAACACGATGAAGTAAGGCCCAACAGCGAGCAGCGGGAAACTGTGGTACCCCCTTTAATCCTTATGAAGCTGATATTGGACAATAAGACTCAGATGCAGGGGCCCAACGTGCTGTCTGGAACAAGGAATAGCTCATTATAGGGCAAGGTGGGCTCTGCAGCACAGACCTGGCCACCCAAGTAGCTTTCCACCCTGATGGGGAATACACCAATAGAGGAATGAACCAAATCTCCCTTGCCTAGAAAGATTAGATCACCCAATCAAAACAAACACGTGATAAAAGAACAAAACAATAACCAGACTGATAACTTGTCACACACAAACACAGTAACATTTTTCCACCTTATTTGGGTAGAAAGCAAGAAGGAGGAATCGAGCCAGCTGCGTTTAAAACAGAAAAATCCCACCTCATGCAAACCAGACAATTCGGAGAAGTGGGACCCTCTAGACTTTTGTGATTTAAAAATGATGTGGAAAACACTGATGCCTGATTTTAACTGATGGATTTTTTTTTTTTCTCCTCTTCACTTGGGCTATATGACTGAGTGGAAGACACTTTTGTTGCTTTTATTGATGATTTTTTTTTCCTTCCCACTATATTTCTTTTTATCATTAATACCTGAAAGTTATTGAGTATGTTCTAAACGTGGTCATTATTATCATCATTTTACCAGTGAGGATTCTCAAGTTCAAGAAGTTAATTTGTTTAAAGTCACTGGGGTAATGACACATTAGAACTTGAATTTGCCTGACTAAACTTGTTCTTTTGATCAATGTGTTCTATTTTATTTGTGCTTTTCCAACTCTTTTTTTTTTTTCCTTTCTAACCACGTATTCTTGGAATATAGGCTTGTAGGGAACTTAGTTACTAGTTAATAATTGAACCATTCATATTGTTTGTGTCAATTATCTTAAATTGTATTGTTAGGCAGTGGTTAAACTAATTCAGTTATTATGCAAAAAATATGAGAGGTAAAGATGAAGGTCTTTTACACACATCTAGTCTCTTCCCCTTCCCTTGAGGCTCAAGTACTTACCAGCCTTACGGATCTGGAACCACTACCTTTTATTTTACCAGGCTTACAGTCCATGGCTCACTTCTGCAGGAAACAGTAACGATGCTCAGACAGGCAGTTGTGAGAGTATGTTAGCCGTTGGCTTCCTGAGCACACCACCCAACAGGATGCATAACCCACGCCTCCTAACTGCTTGCTTTGCACTCCATCTGTCAAAATGGCCATTTGCCAAATTACAGGGTGCTCTGGACCTCAGTTGCTCCAAATCAGGAGTTTTTCGTGAGCCCATGCTTTAATAGTACAAGCATCTCACTTGCTGTAAAATCTTTTTTTTTTTTTTTTTTTGGTTAGGCCTTGGAAACCAGTCTGATCCTCTAATACCTATTCTTTGAAAGAACAGGATAAAATGATTATCTGCAAGTATCATATGACTATGAGACATAATTCATCTAAGGACACATCTATACCATTGCAAGAACGTCCAGCGATATTCTTGCTAATTTTTTTTTTTTTAAAATTTAATAAGCATTTACTAACAGCACTAGAACAATAAATTTTTGAAGGAAAATATATTGCTTAATCCATTTTTATACATAAATATACACCATGTCATCATCTCAAGCTTTTGTTCAGGTCTTTGCCCAGCCAACTTTAATTCTTATACTTCCTTTGTTTGCAAAAGAATCGTACGTAGCTTAAACTCGTGAATTTACAAAACAGAGAGAAAAGAGAGAAAATTTGAGCCCAACAGTCAGCAGAGGGAATTCGCCTTTAATCCTACTGAAGCTTTCACAGGGTGTGACTGAGTGTGCACTGGCCCATGAATATGGTCTTTTCCACTGAGCGACGCACTGTCTGCACTTCTGGGGAGGGAATGCTTTTCTTTTCTGAATGAAATTCACAACATCATTTTAACTATTCTCAGTTTCCACCTTACAGAATCTGTAGAATCTGAACCCTTCAACCTTTCCCTGTGAAAGCCTTCCCATTTTACTTAATAGTATCAATATTTTCATTATTAATAGCCATTTTCTGAAACATCTACTATAACCCACTTCTTTAGATTCAGGGGTAATGCCATCCTTTGTTCACCCTGGCTTTAACTGAACAAAACAGTGCATTTGCTTGAAATATGCCAAAGAAGTTTAATTTAGAGAGAGTTTAGGAGACAAATAGGATCGAATCCCAGCCTCCACTTCATACTAAGTGTAGAGAGGTGAATTCAACTCTCTGGCCTACATTTGCCTAAGCTGCAAATGGGAATAACTGTCATGAGAAACAGTGAGGATAAAATGAGCTAATGTACATATGCCAATGCCTAGAGGGGTGGGATAGGGAGGGTGGGAGGGAGATGCAAGAGGGAGGGGATATAAGATATAAGTATACGTATAGCTGATTCACTTTGTTATACAGCAGAAACTAACACAACAATGTAAAGCAATTATACTCCAATAAAGATGTTAAAAAAAATGAGCTAATGTATGTAAAGGGCAAAACGTACCATCTGACACATAATAAAGAGGACAATGTCCTCGTTATAATTATATTTGTTACGGCAGTTTAAAACTTCTAAGGAGAAAATTTTTCAGGTACTCTAAAAGTTTTACAATGTATCACCTTCACCTGAAAGGCAACCAGATCAGCCAGGATTCCCAACCCAAACCCACGATGAGTAAGAAGAAACCACTTCAGGTGAAACTCCTCTGACAAGGCATCAGGCATCCTCAAGTTCCCAAAGACAACACACATTGACGTTCACTTTCTTCTTCTATACTGCTTCATGACATTGCATTTTCCAAAAAGCATGTGAGAGCCTTTCTATTATATTGAAGACAATCCATGTAGTTGCCGGCACACTCAAGAGGTAAGTTATAGCATTTGTGAGAAATAGGAAAAAAGGATTACTGACATATTCTCCCTGCCCAAAGAGTCAACCAAGAATAGTGATGAACCCTGAAAGAATTTAATTTCTACCACTATAAACGCATATGAATAAGAACAAAAGAGTAGGCAGTTACCAACATGATTCAAACTGAACCTGAGTCTTTCATCTCCTCACATAATACAGAGACGAAATTCCCAAACAGAGGCCATGTCCCTGCACGTCTAATTAATTTTCGATCATACACTTTGGCAATTTAAGACAGATAAGCAACCTGAATATTTCTGCTGGATGGAAAGAGAAATTTACAAAGCTTAGGGGTTGTAAAACCATTAAAATCTGCTCCTTTTCTTCATAATCCAATTTAAAACCACCCATTCAGAATATACACTGGATTATGAATGAGTATGAACTTCAAACTCTAGTCCATGAACCAGATGCCCAGCTATGCAAAGCCCTTAGTTTACGAACTGATTATGTAAACTTGGGTGCTAGGAAGGTGGAATGTATTTTCTCATGGTATTCCCAATGGCAGGGATGGGTATGTGGTGGTAAGCATAGAAGGATGATGATAGGAAAAAGGTGACCTTGTATGACCAAGTATTAACTAAGATGGTCCCTGTTTACGTTGACTTACGGTAGTTACTCAATAAAGTCACAATTTCAAGAGGTGACCAAGCGAAGACTCCTTAGCCTTTACTTGGAGGATTTGGAAAAGTGTTATTTCTTCAGTCGTGAAAAAGGTGTGGTTCATGAGTTCTGATGTAAAACTCTCTTAAGTTGCATGATCTGGACCTGCTTGTGTGCAAAGGACAGGTGGGTGAAATAATAGATAAATAGGGCTCCGTGGAACCTGAAAAGACATTAACAAGCAGGGGCAGGACAAATACAGCTGAGAGACACAAACCTTGCACTAATAGTGATGGGTGGACTCCTATCAACCTCATACTCTAAGGATGGCATCCCACTGCTGACTGGGCCAAGGAGAATGCTGTCACTGACACCTCCATTCACACTTTCACCAACTGACAGAGAGATCTAATTATAAATCAATCTCAGTCACAGCCTGAAATCTGTAGAGTGAAGTGCAGATTACTTTCTCCAGGGATGTAGTAACAGGATTTTTTTTTTTAAAGAAATCATTTTTAAAGATGCATGCAGGCACACCCTTCACTGCTACCTTATTCTTTACAGAACAGAACGGAAAAAATCAGGAACGGGGTCAAGTTACTCACAGGCCTTCAGCAAAACACTCGAGCAGTAGGGTGTCCCCTTTGAGGATGGTAACGGACGACTCACTGCCACTCTCCGGAGAAGGCAACAGTAGTCTGGGTTTCCTCTGCTTGATTGAATTCGCTACAAAGCAGAACAGAAAAGGCTCAGATTTTTTTTTTTTCAAACTAAGAAAAGTAAACTCCTTTGGCACTCAATCTTTCTTAAAAAATATTTAACCATATGGACCTATGTGTGTGTATGTATATTTACACACACATTTTAATTTATTTTCACACATTTACTTCACATGTTTTTCACACATTTTAATATACTCCCATTTAAATAGATTCCACTCATACCACGAAGCATGGGTTGCCCTTCAGATGCATTAAGTAAGTGTTGCATCAAGTTTTATGAAGGTTATGATTTAATCCACATCTTCAAATTCAGAAGTTCAAACACTGTTCAAGATAATTAGTTTCTTGATGAAAGCCCTTAAGTTAATTGACAGCCAATGGTTTTATATTCTACATTTTAATCATACATGTTCATGTTTGATGGCCATGTGTATTTTTCTTGAATTTAAATGTGCCTAAATATTTGACAAGCTTCCTGGGCCCTGCACCCAGAAATTCTGATTCAGGAAGCCTGTGGTGCACACCAGGCATCTATGAATTTATCAAGCTCTTCAGGTGACTCTACTTGCAGTCTCAGGCCCTCAAAGACAAACACTGTTGTAGGAAAGACTCAGAAGCATTCCCAGTAACTGGGTAAGGAAATGTTCCATTTCTTATTTTCCTAAGAATACTTTCAAATACAATGGAAAATGAGGAAACTTCCATTTTCAATGCAAACTTTGATTTCATTTCCAAGTGTTCACACAAATTATGTTTCACATCCAATATCAATGTAATTTGACGTGATATGCAAAGAGTAAACAGGTGACGTGCTGTTGTCAGAGTAGAAGAATGAAAATTACTGGCAGCTCTGTGTAGCCTGCTATAGCTTCCTTCCAAGTGTTTATTTCTTGAAAAATAATTTTGCACATGTAGTATGTGCAATGATTTTTACTGACTGCTGGAGAGATATGACAATATATGTTTGTTTTATTGACCTCAAAGGAAATGATGTTGGCCATATATACCTAGTCAGTCCATTTTCAAACTGAGGGTGTACCAAGAGGAGCCCTTATCCAGCCCTGCCGATGTTACTGGTATATTAGATATCTAAGCATGGAGGGTTCAATGCTGGTGCCAATTTTAAAAGGAATATTTGTCACATTCAAACAAATGATTCTTTTCTTTACAAAAAAACAGCCTACTATATAATTCAGGTTTACTCAGCCATCTTCCATAGAACACGACTGTGGTAAGTGCTCTATGGGAAACACAAAAAAATAAAAACCTTTTCATAGACAAATGAGTTTGGAAAACGCTGCAACCTATATTCTTTCTCAGTGAGTCACAATGGACAGTTGTATATTAAGTACTCCAAGAGGTCTTGCACGGAAAATAACCATCTAACTTTCTTACACCCAACGCTTTCCCTATGTCTGTTACACTCGACCAGTCCTTTTTCCTTTTCTTCATGTAACAGCTCTGAACCAAACTGCTGATCAACCAGGAGAGACATTTTGGGAGACCTATAATAATTACTCCATTAAAAATGTGTTATATATGTGTATTTACTTATGTTAATTATATCATCTATAAGTATATAGGTGTATTTATATAGTTATGCATTTATAAATATCACTCCTTTTTACATATATTTAATGGGGATGGGAGGAAATAGAACCCTCTACGCTAAGGAGTTTTCCTTACTAAGAATATTAGTATTTTAATAAACTCACGACGGTATTAAAGGAAAAATTCAAATTCTAAGATGACAATGAGCTACCGTAGGTGAAAATAAATGTCAACATTCTGCACGTCATCAACTTACCCTTGGAACCAATTTCTGTGGATGAACTCGAGTCATTAGCATGCTTTACTGAAATAAAAAAATGGAAGAAAAAAACTCACAAACATAATGGTAGATGCAGATATCAAAACAGAATGAAAAGCCATAGTTTTCTCTTAGAAAAATTACAAAATGAGATATAACCATGCTTCACTAGAAAAGCACCTTTGGGGATATAGTTGAAAAACATTTATAACGAGCTTAATCTTGAACTACTACAGATGAAATCCAGGTGGAAAAGATACAAATTATAGCTCCATTAAAGAGAACTGAGGTTGCCAAAAGGATGCTATAGTGAAGCCCTGGCATAGTGAATCTACACACAATGATGAAAAAATTATGAACCAAATTAGACAATGGAATGGTCATGCCAACTTTTGACTCCACCAGAGCCAATTACTCAGTCAGTGAACTGCTGGAGATTATCTCTGCCCTTTGAATCTATGGTTCTTTCTCCCACTAATAAGGACTGTTTTCAAATGTAGGAACCCAGACTGGCATCTGCAGAATTAACTAGGAAAGAGGAGCAATTCAAATAAGTTTGCCAATTTGGGAAGGACAAAAAAGCTTGATGTGATAAAAATCGTAATACTGCTTCTTTTTATTTTTGACTCTGTTCTTTTCTTCCACATTGTCAGCCTGCCGGTTTATCCAAAATCACAGAGATCCAGAGCCTGAGACTTGCTTAGAAAGTCCCTGGAATTTCCTCATGTATTTCGCCCAGGGGAAATGACTAGACCTTCCAGACCTCAAGTGAAATACATTTGTACTGTGAATTGAGATTTGATTTTCTGGATGCAGGAGACAGAGCTACCGTCAATGTACAGCTGCAGATGTCTCTTTCATTGAGATGACATCTCTAGAGTTGAACTAAACACTGGTGGAAAATATCAACCCAGCTCTAACTGGCTTCAACCAGAATAAAATTATAGACACATTTGTATCCCCCATTCATGCTGGCACGAGAAATTATTTGGACTTACAACTGTTAACTGTTAGTTTCATAGGCATTTTCTGCACGATAGTCCTTAATCTTGGGAATGCAGCAAAGCAACAGTAATCATTCCGACTGTCTTTTTCTTCCACATTTGCGAAGTACAGATCTCCCTTTTGGCTCATGTATACTCTTTCATCTTGTTCGATGTGTTCTAATTCTGGAAAAGAAATATCTTGTCATTAAAAGGGGCAACTGTCCTTTATCATGTCTCATCTCCTTTTTTCATTATCCTTTCCTTTATATTAATTTTATTTTATTTTTCATGTCGGCTCTTCCTATTCCTCTCAAGTCTGGTCTTATTATAAAAGCAATTAGTGAGTAAGAAGTAAAATACAAAAAATAACAAAACCCTTGGGAGTGCACTTATCAGTCTGGGCATTCTACCTCCCCTGACCATCCAGGACTCTACCTGTGCTTTATGGGTCTGCACTGGCTTATCTGAAAACTGGTCCAATTCAGATAATGGCCTAATTATTACTCTTATTTTATTAGGATCATATATCTTTAAAACAAATTTCCACAAAAGTGTGTCTGAGATATTAATCTCTCTTCCATGGATGCAGCCTGGAAAGTTCTAAGATGAACAGAATCTGCAACTTGGGCTGCAGCCAAGAGTAGCTTCTTTTGCTTTCTTTCAAATGCTGTACGATTATTATTTTTCTCTGTGGGACACAATGGGAAAACATTTACAGAGCGCTGCTAAGGCACATGCCAGAAGTAGGCTTTACAAGAAACTGGAATTCCAACTCAAGAATTGGTAAAAGTTTTTGACAAATTAAACACAAAAGTTAATACTAATTTCTATGTGTGTCACTGTACGAAGTGGGTACAACATTATTAAAAGAGAAATTTAAAGCTAGCAACACAGATACAAGCCATCCTCAGTTTTGACATGGATAATATCCCAAAGGTAAGTAAATTGTTTGGAATACCAAAAGTATTTCCTTCATAGACATACTTTATCACATCAATAAAATAAATCCTCTACTCTTTCCAGATATGACAAAATCAAGAAACATATTTAGTGGTTTTCTAGTGCTTTCATGTGTATTTAGAACTTAGAGAAGACAACAGATAGAAATAGTTTTTAAAATCTACTTGATTTCACATTGACAACCATATATTAATTTTTTATCTTTATGTTAGTTATCAGTATGTTAGTTTACATGATGCATGAAATTAAAATGTCCCCTTATGGATACAACAGAACATTACTTACCAATATTCATCCAATAAATGTGTAAAGGTGGGAGGCCTTTGGGAGGGTTGCACGGGAGGACAATTGGATCACCCTCCTCCACTTCAAGAGGGTCAATTTTTTCTTTTGGGAATTTTGGAACATCTGGTATAAAAAAATCATTTAAAGACATTATTTAAAATTTATGTTACAAGTAATGTTTTAACGTTACAAGTAATATCTTAAAGAGTTCTTTTTAAAAATTAGAGCATTTTTAATAAATTCAACACCCCAAATCTTGGTTCTCGTATCTCTCCTGCAGAGGAAAATACTGTTAAAAATATGTGGTGCATCCTTATACAACCTTAAAAATATTTCTGCATCTGTAACTGTAGACAACAAACGTTTTTGCTCTGACATCAATAAGGCAACGGTATGCTTGTGCCTATTTCTCTGTGCAGAGATGTAAGCTGTGAGTCACAGGAGTCGCTCGTTTTAAGTTTTGATAGATAAGGAATCTTTTTTCTCCAAACCCTGTGATTTATTTTTAGGGAGATACTTATTTTCTGTCTTTTGCTTTATTGTGAAGCCCTTGAATGTGATTGGCAAATATTCCATTCAGAGCATAATCAAACTAAATAAACAATTCAAAGCCCACGTGGGGAAAACGGTATGAATGCAATGAAAAGCCAAACATGATCACTATATGTTGCAGAGAGAGTCATTCACATTGAAATCACTCCCAGTAAATGAAATATTAAGTGAAATGGAATTGATGTAGGAAAGGAGAGTTTGCAGTATTTCAGCATATTGTTTCTTTCCCATGCTGGAATCAATTTCCTAAAAATCAATGCATTGGGACTATAAGTCACAACTGGGTAGAAGTTGAAATCCGACACCAATGCTTGATGTGCTTATGAAGTGATTTATAAAATAGTTTTAGGAATATTCAAGATATATTCTTCTTCAACATTATTTGTACCTTTCCACTTTGTTATGGGAATTTGCGTTATAGAATTACTCAGACTCTGATGGACGAGAAGGACCTTAAGAAGGTACTTATAACCTTCCTGACCTGATGGAATTTATTAGCAGGTTTTCCGTCTCTGTATTTCATTCTTAAATTATGGTTCACAAAAGATTATCATTATTCTTGGAAGTCTAAAGATACACTCATTCATTGTAAAATTTCTTCTTGAGAAGCTTTGTGCAGTTCCTGTGTATTTGTTCCCTTGAGCCTCACCCCCTAACCTAACTCTTTAGTGATTGAGGGAATTTGCTGACATTTCTTATCGATGCACTAGCTGGTTACAGTGAATTGCTTTTTGTCTAAATTCAAGGACCTTTCAAGGCTTAACACTGCAGGGGGCAGTGTGGTTATTACACTGCCTTTGCCAGTTCAAAAGGCAGGCATCAGTCATGTGACAGTCCTCAGTGGATTCCCTCATGGTCAACTCATTGTAACAGATTTCTCCTGGTGAGTCTGGAAATACATTTGAGATGGTAACTATATTGGAATCATCCTTTTGCTCTAGGTAGCATGAAATTTCCATCAAAAAATGGGAAAGAATGCTGAGTACGTTCCCTACCTCTACCTTGAAGATAAAGTATCAATACCACCTATTTGGTAAAGACTTAGCTTTGACGGACAAATGTTATGCAAGTCATTTTGCAGAAAGTATACCTTATGCAAGTAATAGAGTAACTTACAAAACTAGTATGTACCCTAAGCTCCAAATTCAAATCACCTTTTACTGAAACTTGCTATAACTGAAGCCCGGTGTTTGCTGGTATTGAAGTTAGCTGTGTTGCATGGCAGTTACTGAATCTGTTTATATACAGATACGAGCAGCAAAAGAGGAAGGGAAACATAGATTAGGAACTGGAAGGAGCATGTAATCCTGTTCTATAACCAGCAAACTTTACAGTGCCAAATATGAATATACAGTTTTCTGGGTGGTATCTATTGTAAAGTAGCTAATGAAGTTGCACAAAGCCCTAATTGGAAAGCCTCCTCTTCAGTAAAAATTTAATAATTCAAACAGAGAGTATCGCCAGTGAAGCACTATCATCCTTGCATTAATTAAATCTACATTATAAAATTCTAATTACAAAAATGTAACTACGTTATTCAACTGGCTTCCAAGGCATCAATAATAAAAAATAAAATAAAATAAAATTTAGAAGTCTACAAAACCTTTATCACACACACACCATAAAGCTTTGGAACAGCTTTAACCAAAGATGAAATTAATACCTGGAAACAAGGAAGAATATTTATATATTTAATAATTTAAGGTCTAAGAATAAACACTGTAAAGGACATAAATTTGTCAGGTTTTCTTAAGTCTTACTCTTTGACTCTGAAACTATTTAGCGAGCCTGATGCAAAGCTAAAAAGTGAACATGTTAATATCCACAGATAAATGTGAAATTTAATTACTCCAACTTAACAGCAGGCATGAAGTTAATTCAAATAAAGAAATGAGTCTATTTAAAAATAACTCCAACCAATGACTTTTGCTAATTGTGTTTCTCTGGTATAAACATTAGCATTGTTGAGTCTGGACAGATGCAATACTTTAAAAAATGAATTGTAAACAATTGTTTTTCTTTTGCGTGAGCCAACTACCCTGCTTTAGCCTACCAAGACATTTCAAGTAAGTGCTCCATCATCACCAAAACCAAAATAATTTGTGTTTCAGTAAGACTGGACTTGACCATAGAATGGTCTCTTTGCAAAGGGATCAGAACCAACTTCGACATCAGCATCTACCTAAGTAGGGCTTTAAAAATGTTTGGAAACCCCATAATAATCAAGTCTAGATGAAGCTATAAACATTTTGTCCCTATCAGTCGACCTGCATCAGAAAATCAAGCAAATCATAGCACTCATCTCTTTACCGTTCTCCAGTAACTTTCCACATTTATCATTCAGTGTAGCAGACAGATTTCTAGTAACAACTCCAAGGATACAATTTCCTGAAAACCCATCTAGCATGAAAAACCTTTCCTAGAGACAAAGTAGCTGCATGCTAGTCTTCTTATTGGAGCTATCAACGCATGGCAAACCTGCAAATACAAAATCTCTAGGGGCTCTACAACTTGAGGTGCTGACAATTGGTTTTGAAACTCATCATCTTAATTCTTCCAACTTAATATACTGAAAAAAATAACATCTCTGTACTTGAAATACAGAAGACTTCTGAAGAAAGTATTTTTTTATCTATAGGATAGCCTACAGGATAAACTAGGCTCTAGCCCAGACACTAAAACTAATGGCTATGTAGCTTCAGACCAATATCTTTACCCTTCTGTGCCCCCTTTTACTTTTCTCTGGCATCCTAGAATCCTTTCAACTCATCTCTCTGGAGTCCTCAAAAGTCTCACTAGGTTAGAAATTTCTTAAGAGCAATCTGTAGAGTCCCACCATTCCAACACACTTAACGGTAAAGAACTGTAATGAAATGGCATCAGAGTAATTTAATTAAATACAAATCTTTCTAACTAATCACTTCAATGAAAAGATACTGGTGACTTAACCACCATCAAGTTATGTAAACCAGATTATCTTTCTCTGGCACCCAAAGAATAAAACCAAATCTCCCTATATTCTCTACCTCTCTGTGAGTCTGATAATCACTGCCAAGGTATGTTCAACAAAGAAGTATAACGCTTTCTAACTCATCTAGAAGATGTGTCAACAGAATGATCAACGCATAGGCAACACTGTGTAGCATCGCGTTATACACTGCTCTGGAGCCAGCTGCCTAGGGCTGAATCCTGGCTTCATCACTTACTATGTGACCTGAACCTGTTACTTAATGTGCTTCAGTTTCCTCATTCATAAAATGGAAACTGTCATGACACCTAATACATTGATTTGCATCAAAGTTTAAATAAACAATTTCATATAAATCAATTAACATAGTGCCAGGCACTTAAAAATCACTCAGTATATGTTGGCTCTTATTCAAATGTTTTCACTTTGCATGGTACACCCAGCCACATTGTACAGAGATGAGATGGGCAAAGAGACAAAGAGCTTTCCTTTGCTGCTGTTTCTGGTTTTTCGTGTAGCCTGTATCATAACAACTTCTGCAATTTTATGCAACTATTTGGAATTAACTTTATTAAAGAAACTAGGGAGGGGGCCAGAGGGAAGAAACACTATATATTTCATGGAGAACCTATGACTTGTTTAATGAATTATTCTGTACTGCCCTTCCTATGCCAAAGAACTTTATCTATTTTGACTTCTTGCTGTTTACAGGACTGGCCTGGAGAGCTTTTGAGTGCGTTTCATTTCCCTTGAATGTGCTCGGCAAATTGCTTACAGGCTGGCACCGTTATCATGAATGCATGCTACTGAGCTCACATGCTGTATCACCCTTAACTCCAGTCTCTGTCTGCAAAGAGATTTAATTGATTCCCATTTCCTATGGTGTACCCCATTAACCCACTTAGAAGTACAGAGAAATAACATTGCCTTTCAGTCTATGAATTCACAGTAAGGAAGGACAACCAATTCAGCCCATTTCATTCTAGTCATTCACATATTCTGATGGATGAGAGCAAAATCCTGGGCCTTAATTAAACCTTTAAAACTCTAAGTTGCACTCTCAACTGAACAAATTGATCTTCTTTGGTTGGTTTGCATATATTAGTAGAAGAAGTTAACATATGCTACTGGACCCCTGCTTTTGCTAGCCCTCCCAAATCAGAGCAGTAAATAGCCAAGGTATGTCTTAAGGAAATTGACCTGAGGAATCTGAGGAAGCTGTACAAATGTAGAAACCCAGCACATTAAAAATTCAAGTCGGTTTCCATTAAAACAGTATACAGATGATTTCATCCCTAAGCCTGCCATTTCTTACATTACTTTAATAGTGTGTAGATATTGCATTATTACTTTTATTCATTCTCTTATTCTTTAGTCTATGAACTAATAAGTCAATCACCGATAATATGCATTCATGCAGCATCAAGACAATGTCGAGGAGGAAGAATAAGACAGGATGCTATCTTTCTCACTTCTAAGCAACCTGATTAATCATGTAACACTCAAAACACTCCCCCAAACAGTAAATAATGCTTTTAAAATTCCATCGAATTTGCACATGGATATTCCTAACACTACTAATTTTTGCTAATGTTTCTTCTTGTAATAGTCAAAAGTTAGAAACAATCCAAATGGCTATCAACTGGTGAATGGATAAACAAAATGTGGTATACCTGTATCATGGAATATTATTCAGCCATAAAAATGAACACACTACTGATTTATCCTACAACATGAACACATCACAAAGAACAGGCTAAGTGGAAGAAGCTAGATGCAGAAGATCATATATTGTATGATTCCATTTACAAGACGTGTTCAGAAAAAACATTTATAGAGGCAAGAGTCAGACTGGTGATTGCCTGGGGCTGGGGAGAGAGAACACCTACAAATGGGCACAAGGAATCTTTTGGGGATGATGGAAATGTTCTAATACAGGCTTTTAATGATAGTTATACCAGAATTTTTTTATGAAAAAAAATCCCCGATTGTGTACCTAAACACATAAAATTTATGATGTTAAATAATACTTCAAAAATTATTTGAAGAATACAAGGTAAGGAAAATTAGTATAGGCTAAGACGGACTGAGAATGCTAAGTGGAGAAGGCTGATCTGTGCCCTGAAGGATGCATAGTACTGAACAGCCAAAACAATTATTTATAGCATCCTTTTAACTCCACCGACGTCTGTCATAATGAAGGCAAGAAAACAGCTCATGTTCTCCCCAGACCCACTCACCACACCCACAGGATTTAAGTTTCTTGGTACAGGCTTTGTTTTGTTCACTGCTATATCTCAAATTACTAGAAGAGTGTCTGCCACATGAAGGGAGCTTAATAAAGATCTGTTGAATAATTCACTAACTCTCCATGCCATATCTTGGAAAATCCATTTAGTTAAATGATTTTCCCCATGTTTGAAAACAGCACGTTGTGTTTGGTTGGTTGGTTTTCTTTTACTCTTTCTTTTTTCAGCAAACTCAACTGCAATTTTGTTAAAAGCAGAAAAGTAAACATTGTGTATAAAGGTCTGTTTGTAGGGAGTAATAACCAGATTTTTAGCTACTGTACTTGTGTTCAAACTTAGGTGGATCAAGCCTTTAAGGTTGGTCTAAAGAAAAGTTTAAGAAATGAGAGATACAAACTCTAAAACTCAAATTACAAAGTTTAATATAAAAGAAGAATCAATTCTTTACAGCTTAAGAGAAGAATCAATTGATAGAGGTCGTAGGAAGCTTTAAATGGTCTCTGACCATTTGTCTCTGACAAATTCCTAAGAATTGGGGTGGCAGTCCTATTCAACATGTAAATGATTACAGAAAGCTGTTAGATGATGAAGTAATTTCAGGAGGGGCTGGAAATGATGCATAAGAAACCTAATTTATTTTGCTCTTTTCTATAGCAGCAGAAAAGTTGGAGCAATTACCCACTACGTAGCTCAGATTCAACTCTTCATCTCTTAACTACAATACTGGCAGATTCTGGCCACAATTATCCTTATATTGTTCATGTTTTCACTTGGTCTGCTTAGATAATGAGAGAAAACTTTTTTTTTAAATCCTCATTGTAGAATCTTATACTAAAGTGTGCCATTTCCTTCTCTGCAATAGGTCTAGCAACTGCCTTTTTCCTTTGTGTTTCCATAGCAACCACTAGAATTCAGGTTAGGGATCACCCTCATGCCTTGTCTTCTACAACAGATTTTTAACATCTCCCTTTCTCTCCCTCTCTCCCATCTTATTTCAGTCAATTAGATATATATTGTATAGTTACAGTTCTATGTTATAGACTATAGTATAGTTATATAATATAGACTGTAAGTATAGCTGTATAGTTATATGATTTTATGATTCTCAACCAGTTTTCTGACCCAGAATTCATGAACATTTCCTACTATCATTTCAAACCCAAACTCCAGAGGCCAATTTTCAACACTGTATGCCACTGCTCTGTCCATTATTATTCTATAATATCACACTTAATAACCAAGAATATCTAATTAAGACAAATCAGTATGCTACATACTTATTAATTTTATATATATTAAAAGGTCATTTATAAAATAAATGTAAAGAACAAAAAAATACAACACTCTACCTACCACCCATCATAAGAAAAACATAAAATCATCATTATCTTTCTGTTTGGTGCAGATCCTACCCCTTCCCCATTCCATCAGAGGTAACTACCGTCCTAAATTTTGTTTTCATCATTTTCTTGCTTTGCATTATAATTTTACCACATGAAATGACACTCCTGAACAATATGCTATTAATTTTTACATATACTGACCGACCTTAAATAAATAAAATCACCCTTTTTTTCTAAGATTTACTTTTATTGTTCAACATATTCTTAAGGTTCATCAATTTTCACTGCTGAGTAGTAATTCTTGTATGAATATACCACAATTATTTCATTCTATCACGAAAGAACTTCAGTTTTTTCCCAGTATATTTAAAAAATACAAACAATGCTACCACAACTATTGCTGGTGCACATGGGTAAGGGGCATGTGCACGTGAACAAAGAAATGGAATTTCTGGGTCATAGGTGAGAACTTCTTTAATTAAGGAGGCAGTGACAAATATTCTCCACAGTCCAAGCAGTGAACTATTCTCATCAGTGGTGGATACGTGTTTTGGTAGCTGCACATTCCCACCTAAAATTGTTACTCTCAGACTTTGTTATATTTCCCAATTTTGTGGGATCAAATGCTTTTATTATTTGAGTTACAGTAAATCTATTTCTGATTACTAATGATATTAAAAGCATTTTCATATTTTTATTGGTCATACCAGTCTGAGGTGCAAGTTCATGTCTTTTACCACTTCATTTTTTGTTTTTTTCTTAGAGGATGGTAAAATTATTTATAAATACATTAGTATTATCTTTAGTTATATTCATTGGCCATGATTTTTTTTTTCTGGGTTGTGGCTTACCTTTTCCCTTTTGTCCGAGGGTCTTTTGATGAAAAGGGAATCTAAAAATCAAATGTAGTCAAATTATCCTTAATGGAGATCTAATTTGTCTTAAGTAATCTTTCTCTACCCTGATGTCATAAATACTTTGTCCGAATCACTTTCTAAGTTAAAAAATTTTTTTTCCTTGCAAAGTTAAGCCTTTACTCCACTTGGGATGTATTTTTTATACGATGTGACCTAGGACTTGAAATAAGTGTGTCTCTATGTGGATAATCAGTTGTTCCATACCATTTAGGGGGAGGGAGGAAGGGAGGGAGGGAGGAAGGGAGGGAGGGAGGGAGGGAAGGAGGGAAGGAGGGAAGGAGGGAAGGAGGGAAGGAGGGAAGGAAGGAAGGAAGGAAGGAAGGAAGGAAGGAAGGAAGGAAGGAAGGAAAGAAAAGAAAAAGAAAAAGAAAAGAAAGAAAGGGAAGGGGAGGGAAGGGAAGGGAAGGAGGAAAAAAAGGAAGAAAGGAAGCCCATGCCAGCTTTTTCACACTACTTTCACATATATGAGGGCTGGTTCATGGGTCCTCCACTGGCCCATTTGTCTAACGCTGTGCAAAACCATAGGCTTCAGTACATTTTACATTGAGTTTTACATTGAGTCTTGTTATCTGATAAGACCAACACCTCCTAACATTCTCCAAGCTTCTACCAAACCTTGCAGTGTTCCTCAAATACATTTGGAAATCAAACTGGTCACGTTTCACAAACAGACAAACTAAAAACAAACTAGAGAGTTTTGACTTTGATTATTCTATACATCAAGTCATGAAGAATTAAACTTTTAGCTTTACTGAGTCTTCAGATCAGTGAAAAAGGTATTTTTTTCCACATCTATATCTTTTAAAAATGTTTTCCAATAAATATGTGTACTTTTAATACCTCCTTCTTGGATTTATTTTCTGCTTCTATACTATTGTTCCCCTTCGCTCTCTTTTGAAGTTTAACCTGTTATCTAAAGATAACTTATTAGGTAACAATTTTAAGATGAAAATGAAGGAGCTAAGATTATTAATTTCCATCCCTTCTTTTCTAAAGTATTTTGAAGATGAAAAAAATCTCTCTCCTCATAATACTTTAGCTGCCTCAAGTCTGTTTTGTTAAGCATAATTTCTACTATCATCACTTCAAAATACATTCTATTTTCCTTTGCCATTTCTTATTTGGCCTTTGAGTTAGACATGTTTTAATTTTGAAAGATATAAGACTTTTTCTAATTTTCTTTTTAATACTGATTTCTCCATTGTATTTTGGTCATATTTACTTCCTAGCTAATATACCATCAAATATTGAAAAACATTCTGCAGCTTTAGGTATAATGTTCGATACATGTTCATTAGCTAGAGCTCGTATATGGGTTCTTTAAATCTTCTATGGGTTTTCTAATGTTTCCTCTGCTTGAGCTACCAAATAATGAAACAGATATGTTAGCATCTCTCATTACTATGGTAGATATTTCTCTCTCCCCTTGTAGTTCTTTTTCCTGCTTCAAACATTTTCGTATTATATATGCCTAGTACATTAATCTCCAGGAAGCCTTTATAAAATAAAGTTTATAAAATAAAGTCTATTTTGACTGATATTAATATAGCCATACCTACTTTTCTTTTGAATAGTATTTACCTAGTCAAGATATTTATTCAAGATATCTATTTATGTTTTCAAAAGATGGGACATGTTTTCCATCCTTTCAGTTTCAACAGTTCTATTTTCTTGTGATTTAGATGTGTTATATGGTAAATAGCTTATAGCTTTTAAAACATTTTGGAGCATTTAGTGTATCTACTTTCACCTTTAATGAGTGATATATTGAGATTTATCTCTATAGTTTTTTCTTTCTTTTTCTCTCCTTTCTTGCCTTGTTCTTCCTCACACCACATAGTTTGATAATCATTCACATTTGCTCTGTACATTTAATGTAATTATTCTGTAAATTTTAAGATGCATATTTTACCTGTCAGAGTCTAAATTTGAGCTATAGTCTCTCCTCTAGAAAAATATAGAAAACTTAAAGAAATTTAAACCCAGTTCCCTGTCCCAACTTTGAGGATAACGCACAGACGTTTTTCATTATTTGTTTTTCCAAGGCTTGTGTACGTTCTGCTCCTCCAGCATAAACTGTCCATATCCTGGAAGGTCTACGACTTTGAGTCTCTTCAGTGTCTAGAACTCTGCAAGAAGAAATTTCTAAATAGCAACTCTTGACAGTTTTATACCTAAGATTTTTTTCTGTAAACCCTTTGGTTAGAATCATGTAGTGTTGGATACCTTAAAATCTGGGAAAATAAATGACCAAACTTGGAAGTCAGTCATCAGAGATCCCATGCTGCAGAGGCCAGATCTGATAATGAAGAAGTTGCTTACTCTTTGGAATAGTTATTGATAAATAACACTCTTAAGAGTAAAGGAGCTTGCAGTTTTCCATGATCATGATTTATGGAAAATATTACTACAATATACTAATCACTGGTTCTCCTCTCCTAGGGGACACCCACAATATTGAACTTAAGTGGGCCCATGCCATTTGCTCTGCCCCCACCTAACAAACTGTGAGTAGCAGCTGCCTGTGTAACTTGTTGTTGGAAGCAACGTTCTCTGTCCTCCACTCTTTGACCTAGATGGCACAAGTTTCACATGGTGCTGACACAGGATGATGGGTACCTCCATTAGCTTGGATCGCCCAGTGGCTGCAAGGAGAACAGCTGCCCTGAAGAGCTGCCTGACCCACAGCAAACTGCATCATCAAGGAATAACCTTGGGTTAACACGAGGGCTTGGGGATTACTTGTGACTGCAGTATAATTTAGCCAAATCTAACTAATATATTTAACTTTATCCTATGAGGCAAAACAAATACTATTGTTTTCCCATGTTACATATATTATTACTGAAACACAGCAAAATTATGTTGTTTTCAAGGTCATCCACTTCTAGTGGATGTATCAAGATCTGGAAGACAATTTCCCTTATAAATAAAATATAAGGCCTATATAAGCTGATTAAAGGAATAATCTGTTATTTCACTGCAGCCCAGTATAACGCCTGCTAAACTTCATTAAAACATTAAATGAAATCGCCACTGTAATACTTACTTGGAACTATAAATTCCATTTCTTCTGACATAGCAATTCCCAGTTTATTAGAAGCAAAGCAGCGGTATTTCCCTTGAAAGTGAGATATGTGCCCCTCATTCGGGATCCTGAATGTTCCTGAGTTGTTAGATACAATTATCCGAGGGTCAGAGAGATCAAAAGGCTTGTCATCCTTACTCCACGAAAATCTGTAAGATAAAACTAAAACTAGTAATCCTGAAAAATCGTATTTCTTACTTATAAACAAATGTACAGAAATGAGGAAACAGATCTTTTATAGTAAAAAAAAAAGTATATATTTACATATTTAATTGAATATAATACAAAAAAGGGTCTCTGAAGAATCTGAGAAATCTTACAAACTCCTACAGACTGAAGGTTTATGTCCCCCTAAAATTCGTATGTTGAAGCCTAATTCCCATTGTAATAGTATTTGAAGGCAGGGCCTTGGAGAGGTGATTAGGTCATGAGGGTGGAATCCTCACAAATGGGACTGGTGTCCTTATAAGAGAGACCCCAGAGAGCTTTCTTGCTCCCTTCCATCATGTGAGGTTACAGGGGAAAGACCGCTGTCTGTGACCAGGAAGCAGGTCATCACCACACACTATATCTGCCAGTGACTTGATCTTGGTATTCTCACCTCCAGACCTGTAAGAAATATGTTTATTGTTTAAGGCACTCAATCTGTGATATTTTTATTACAGCAGCCAGAATTGACTGAGAAACAAGCCATGAAAAAGCTGTGATAACTGACAGGAAAAAAAGGTGAAAATAGGTTTTGTTCTGTTCTTTTTAAAGTTATATTTTAAAACTTTTCCAATTAGAAAGATAATGCAGGATCTTTACTAGTATTTTAGAGACTGCAATATTTGGAGACTAAAAAATATAAATATACAATATGTCACTGTGTGTGTGTGTGTGTGCGCGCACACGCGTGTGAAGAGCTCACTCAAAATTCAAAAACACACAAGCAAGTGCTATTAAATTTGGTCATATATGATCAATATTTTTGGACATAGCTGTAACATATTTGAGACCACAATGGATGTATAATTTTTCCATGTGAGTTTTTCCAATTATTACAATGTTACTAAAGACAGATTTTATTACATGATCTCCTGTCTTACAGTTACTATTTAACTTACTTAACTATTTCCATTTTTCCCTTTTATGAACAATTTTGTTACAAAAAACCCTACATATTTATTTTGGGGGGTACTTATCCAAATATTTCATTAGGTTAATTCCTTAAAAATGAAACTGATAAACCAATAACATAAGAAATATTTTATCACTTTTGATAAACATTGCAGAATTGTATTCCAGAAAAAACATACACAAATTCCTACCCCCATATGTAACAGAGTCACTTCTATGGACAAGGCTGTAAAAAGCCTTTTATTAAATCTTTATCAATCCAACAGATATATAATGACTTCCCAATTAGATTTTATTTAGTATTTTATATATGAATTACCCATGCAAATTTAGGTTTGCTTCAGGACAACACAGTCTTACATAATCTAACATTCTTTCAAAAAGAATAACAAAATTTCACGAGACACATGTTTTTCTTCGGAGCATGCCTCTCTCCTGACAACAACTTTTACTTCTTTTCTCTATGTTTTTACTGCTTTAACTTACAAAAGAACACATAGAATCTGTTCTTTAAAATTCCAATACATTGACTAGGATAACTCCACATATTCAAAATTAAGCATTTCCAATTGGTGACATGTTATATCTTTCCATTCATTCAAGTTTTCTTTTACCCTACTCTGCAATGTACATGCTAAACAGTTCATATTATGTTTTGTTGATATTGCTGTTACTATTGAAATTACTGGATTTGCTCCTTTTACTATTGTGATGGGATATTTCTTTCTTGTTTTCTAATATTTTCTGTTTTGTATAGGCATTTAATGACACCTTGAAAAAAGAATAATGATTGACTGCTTAATTCGTATTTGTAAAATCTTGTTTTTTGCCAGTGAATAATGACAATTTAACATGTTAATGATTCACTAATAATTTTTAAAATATCCAATTATCAGGCAATAAAAATGTTATTCACATTACAATTTTAAATAATCCTGATCAGGTAAATCAATAAAGGTATGTAGGTTTGCTTCCCAGAATCATTTAGAACTTTAAAATCTTTTTTTTTTAAACTTTTATTGGAGTATAGTTGCTTTACAATGTTGTATTAGTTTCTACTGTACAGCTAAGTGAATCAGCTATACGTATACATATATCCCCTCTTTTTTGGATTTCCTTCTCATTTAGGTCACCATAGAGCACTGAGTAGAGTTCCCTGTGCTACACAGTAGGTTCTCATAAGTTATCTATTTTATACATAGTATCAATAGTGGATATATGTCAATCCCAATCTCCCAATTCATCCCACCTCCCCCCCCTTCCCCCCTTGGTATCCATACGTTCGTAGAACTTTAAAATCTTGAATTCTCCCCACATCGTTTCCCTCCTTAATCTCAATACACGCACATTTCTTTCTCTCCAAACTGGGAGATACTTAGAAAAAACTTCATCAGTGATTACAATTACCTACAGTAATAATTGTTTCACTAATAATAAAATACTAGATAGTAATATCCCATGTCATTTGTATGCTGCCATCTAGGATGAGTCGACATTTCTATGACAACTTAAAATATATCAAGTAACAACCTATTCACTGAATACAATATGGTTACATTAAAAGACATGCAATAATAACTATGTATAGAATATCACTTATAAATATATTAACTTTGGCTTAATAAATGCTACCTTTCACTCATCAGAATAAAGTATCTTCTGTTTTCTAGCTATCTTGTTCACTCATAAGGTAAAGAATTGTTTAATATTTCCACAATGCCAAAGTCTATGCTAAGTATTTAACGTAAGACATTTTATGATAAAAGTAATTTTAACTGGCAAAAGAACATATGTAAAATAACCAAACTTTATTTTTATAGACATGGCTATCATTCATTTGGAAATCTTTACTTTCAATCATATGTAGACTTATAGTCCAATAAGCTTATACTGATTAGAGTAAAAATTAATATAAAGGATTGTATACATTTAAACAATTATTTAGTTTGAAGGAAATACTCACGTTGGTTCTGGATTTCCCTTAGCTTCACATTCAATTTGAAAATACTCATCAAAAGGAAAGGCAACTTGTACTTTTGACTGTTTTATGATTGTTGGAACCTGTTGAACTAAATATTAAAATATGTATTTAAATAACATGCTCTCCAATAATTGGGTGAAGTTAGTTTAGCTACAACAGAAATACTTTGAAATAAACACACTTTCTATATTGGTAAGTACAAGGATTATAAAAGAATGAAAATTATCGAACAAACCTCACTTCCTCTTCGCAAAATGTATTTAGTTGTAGGGAATATACTTCACTGCCATCAATTCATGTTGCCATATAACTTATTTAATGCCAGAATAACGTAACAGTGTAACAACTTTAAAACATCTATGTTTAAATTATTGGCATTTCATCTATGTTGATGTGTTTATACAGTTTTACTTGGTTCGGTCATTGACAATTCTGTTTTTTATTTATAGTTTTGTAAGACATTATAGTTAATTTACTACTTCTGTATGGTTTCTTCCATTGGTATTTGATAATTTATTTAATAATTTTATTATTGGACATTAGATTTTTTTCATTCAATAGACAGCCTCAAGCATACAGATTTTTCCTTTATTGAATTAGTGACATGATAAATTTCCAGGCATGGACATAAATGGTAATGACTATGGATAAATGTTAGTATTTCACAAGGGGCTAATTACCACACACATGAGTACATTGGTTTCCCACATCCTTGCCGCCAACAAACAATAGCATTTTATAAATTTTTTTATTTATTTATTTTTGGCTGCGTTGGGTCTTCGTTGCTGCGTGTGGGCTTTCTCTAGTTACGGTGAGCGGGGGCTATTCGTTGTTGTGGTGCGTGGGCTTCTCATTGCGGTGGCTTCTCTTGTTGCGGAGCATAGGCTCTAGGTGCACAGGCTTCAGTAGTTGTGGCACGTGGGCTCAGCAGTTATGATTTGCAGGCTCTAGAGCGCAGGCTCAGTAGTTGTGGCTCACGGGCTTAGTTGCTTCGCGGCATGTAGGATCTCCCCGGACCAGGGCTCAAACCTGTGTCCCCTACATAGGCAGGTGGATTCTTAACCACTGTGCCACCAGGGAAGTCTCAAGAATAGCATTTTAAAACAATAAGATACTTCATTAATAATTAGCAAAAAAACCCAAAACCCTTCTCCTCTTTATTTTTATTTCCATTTATTGCTTTTGTTATATTTTTCCCTGAGCTTGTTTATTTGTAACTTCCCATTTACACACATTTTTTAATATCTTTTTCCTACTTGGAAGCTTGAGGGTACTTTTCCCCCTTATAGAATTTAACACTAATAATCATTAGGATAAAAATAATAGCTAATAAATGATGGTTTCTTTTAAAAGGATTCCACATATTCAAATATTCCCTCATTGTGATAAACATTTTTAGTGTTTGACAAGTTAAGTACCTTCCAGACAAATTTACAAAGTATGGGGTGACTTTGTCTCTCGCCAATTCAAGCAGCTGGATGGCATTGCCGAGAATTATGATTATAAAATAAATGTACTAACGCTGAAGATACAAACTTGGATTAAGTTTTAAAATAGGACACAGATCATGATATATGTTAAGATCTACTGTCATGGAACACTCAACAGTTTTCAAATTAAGACATTACAATTTTAGTACAGTTCTAACAACCTCTGTCAGGGGACAGGATTGAATTCACAAGGAAATATAAATGGTTCAGTAGCAGGAATCTGATTCTGGCAAACATACTTTGAGAAAAGCAATTTGCAGAAAGGCCCTGAGTGTGATTCACATGGGTAATATTCCACAGCGGAGTTACAAATAGGCCCTAAACCCTGTGACATTGAGCCAGGCCCTGAACCACTCTGTTTTCTCATTTGTAAAATTAGAGATTCAAGCCAGGTAAATAGATTTTTTGGTCACTGAATGCCTTGACATTCTTAAAAATTATAGGAAATCCCAAAGTGCTTTTGTAAACGTACATTTAATAATATTTACCATGTTAGAAATGAAAACTGAGAAATCGTCTAAATATTTACTAATTCATTTAATACTATCATTTGTTAAAATAAATATTTTATCAAAAATACTAAGTATAATGAGAAAAGTGGCCTTGTTTTACATTATTGCAAATCTTTAATATTTTAATAGATGGCAGCTGGATTCTCATATCTACTTCTGTATTCCACATGTTGCTGTAAGTTGTTTTGTTGAAATAAATGAGGAAAATTCAACCTTATACAGATATGTACTTGAAAAAGGGTGACATATTTTATAGTCCTTTCTGATTATTGTGGGCATTGTTTTTGGATAGTACACCGAAACTCACCAAGTGGCAGTTTCTTAAAGGTTTACTGCAATATGGAATCTGAAACCATATAGATAAATTTTCATATTCTGTCATTAAAGTGTTTTATCCATGGGTGCTTTTTAATTCGTGCATGATTTTGTAACATCGTACAATATTCATCTGGAAAAAAATATTGGTTCACTGAGTTATGCAGATCTTCCAAATACTGACACACATCACTGTACAATTTAAAAAATTCACATTTGTTAATATCATCACTGATCTAAGAAAAGCCTTAAATGTGGGGAAGCTGTCAATCTCACAGTGTAGGATACAAGTTTTCCACAATTCTCATTTTCGCTTCAACAGCCAAATTTGATCATTGACAACATATATTATCAGTTGTTTCTCTTGAAGTGACAGGCTCACTTGGTTCGTTTTGGGGAAAATATCCATGAAAGTAATCAAAGTTTGTCTGTCAGTTGTACTTTTAAGTAAAAATGGTATTTGGCTTGGCACTCAAATAATGACACAATCAAGGAACAGAGACTGTCATAGTACTTTGTTACACAGCAGAATTATTTTATGTATATTTCACAGTTCATCCCACAGAATATTAAGACGAATGTACTCAAGGACGAAGATTTTTAAAAATCAATAATGTTTAACTGTTTCAACAAGGACAATCTTAAGCAAAACTTTGCTTTATGTTTTTTAGATGTTTTGTTGTTTTGGTGTGAGTATACGGTCCTGAGGAAACCCATGAGTTCGGTGTCAATGCCTTGATGTGTGCTGGGCAACTGCAGTTTTAGCACCACTGCTTTTGTGACATCAGTGCAAATGTCAACAGGATGGAAAAGGAAAAATGACACTTTAGTATTATTATGAAACATGTGATTGCATGGACTGCCTGAACAAATCTCCGTGACCCTGAGGGGTCCATGAATCACATTTTGAGCACTGACGGCCAGCCTAGAATAACTCAACAGCCATTTCCCATTTTAAACTTTTCTTTACTTTTGCCTAGTAAAATTTTACTAGTTAAGTGACAATGCAAGTGCAGGCTTCATATTCAGAAACATTTTAAAAACATGCAAAAAACATTCATATCTTCATTGACATTTACCTTGTTTCTGATTACCACTCTTTCTCAGTAGAGCAGATCTTGAACTTACTGCAGATTCACATACTATTTAAATGTTATTACAGTTATAAATGGTGAGGGATGATGCACAATAGCAACAGTCCCTAAGATATCAGCTAATAACTTGTGAACAACTTGTTTATTAGAACATTATTCTTTCTTAAATTTCCTAAGGTTGTAAAGTCTCAGCCATAACTAATTATTCAGGGAGTGGAGCTAATAACCTTTGGGTGTTTATAACAATATGTATTCTACATTATAAATCCTTTCCTCCATAATTAGGCCAATTACAGAGACACCAGACTCATTGACATTCAAATTGAATACCTGCCTTACTTGCATTTGCTAGTGAGAGCTCTAGAGTACTGAAATAAATGGGTAGTATTCAGATGTTCTGAAAACATGTCATTAATATTTTATAACAATTGTTGTCTAACGACATTAGAGTGTGAAAAGGCATAAGTAACTGAGACAACCAGAATAAAAATGTGTCTTATGTACTAATACAAAATTTCCAATCACCACTGGTGAACTAAATGAGAAAAGATGGAGGGAAAATGTACATGCTATGGTCAGAATGTATATTCTATGGTCAAGAATCTGAATCAGGAATCCCAGTGCATCTTTGGTGCTACTGGGAAGAAAATGTAAAATTATTAACCCCTTTTTCCACAAGGATTGCCAAGAACTGTGCTCTTAATTTGGCACTGCATACTCAAAACCCAAAGAATGTACTTAAGATGAATTATTTCAGGCTCTTGACCAGTGTTTGTACAAATAGGCCAATATATGTGGTGTGTAGGCTAACAGATTTCACCTTGACTAAAGCAAAAGTTTAAATCTGAGAACGTGTAAGTGAAATTCCTTAAAAGGGTGAATATTGACACAGAGACTTGAGGGCAGTAGAGAAAAGATTCTTACCTTGGGGATGAAATACAAATGCAGGGCCACCCAAAGTGTGTCATGTGAAACTGCTACATCAAGTATTTAAAGCAGCCCTTAGAAAATGGTTTTAGAACATATTATATACTCAGAGAATTATTTCCTTTTCTAGTCACACTCAGACTGTCCAAGTACTTCTGAAGAAAAGTTTCAGTTGTGTTAGCACCTCTCCAATAGTTATTCAACTTTCTGAGGTCAAGACTAGTCCTTTGAAATTTAGATGATCTGCACAGATCATTTCCAATGCTAAGGTTCTAATAAACATTCTTATCTCTTACATTATAGCTCTCCTAATTAGGTATGGAAGAAATAATAGGGATTAATTCTTCAACTGTATGGATAAAAATACCTAAGTAATCTCTCAATGGTCTTTTTTAAAATCCTATGTGCTTATAAATGAGAAATTCCCCAAACCTGTACATTAGTTGATACACTATTACATAAATTGTGTTTGCACGTGTACTGTTTTTTGAACTAATTACTATAACTTGTTGAAACTGATCTATGATAGAGTTACATCCATTTTACCAATATATGTTAAGATATATCACGACTAACATTTTGATATGAATTCACCCTAGAGAATGCTCTAAATTTGCAGAGGTGGTATCATTTTACACTTTTAGTTGTGTACTATGAAAACGGCTTTTTAATATTGTCCTAATTGTTTTCATTCTTAAATATATAATTAAAAAAAATTTTTATTGGAGTATAGTTGCTTTACAATGTTGTGTTAGTTTCTACTGTACAGCAAAGTGAATCAGCTATACGTATACAAATATCCCCTCTTTTTTGGATTTCCTTCCCATTTAGGTCACCTCAGAGCACTGAGTAGAGTTCCCTGTGCTATATAGTAGGTTCTCACTAGTTATCTTTTTGTTTTTTTTTTTTTTTTTTGCGGTACGCGGGCCTCTCACTGTTGTGGCCTCTGCCGTTGTGGAGCACAAGCTCCGGATGCTCAGGCTCAGCGGCCATGGCTCACGGGCCTAGCCTCTCTGCGGCATGTGGGATCTTCCCAGACCGGGGCACGAACCTGTGTCCCCTGCATCAGCAGGTGGACTCTCAACCACTGTGCCACCAGGGAAGCCCTAGTAATCTATTTTATACATAGTATCAATAGTGTACCACTCTTAAATATATAATCATTTTGAAAACAATACAAAGTTTAATCAGTTCCTTTTTTGTCCTGATTAGTTGAATGCCAGTAACTTCTGGAGTCACACTTCTCCCTAAAATAAACAAATCTGATACATAAAAGTAATAGCTGTTGCTAATATTGCAGATTATCTTACGCGGTGAAATAGCACCTGATGTATAGGTTATATTTCTTGTTATGTGCCAAGTTTGTCTAAGAGGCTAAAAGCTGCAAAATAATTAATTATAGCAAGCGGCCAAATGTAAGTCTTCTGAAAAATTTAAAAGGAGAACATGAATTCTGATGATAGATTGCTGTAAAATCTGTAGAAATATGGTAGAAAAATCACATCCTTAACATATAATTATTCTACTTAAAAATCAAAATGCAAATATGGACTTTTATAAGTAGGTATTGAATGTTGTCACTTTACCTGAAAGTGGTATATCAACAGCTGTTGAGAATTTTAACAAGAAGAAAATTAGAGATGTGATTAATCCTCTTCCACTTAACAGCATCCCCATTGTTCTTCAGGAAGGAAGCAACCCAGAAAGAATGAAAATCCTAATGTCTCTTCTTACTTTTGGTTGAAAGCTGAGAAGAACGTGGTTAACCTGGAAACAAACAAACAAAAGACTAACAAATTCATGTACTGTAGGGATTCTAAGTTCATGTACTGTAAAAGGTCAACATAACAGCAATTGAATACATTTTTCTGTTGGTAATAATTTCCTCCTTATGAAAGTGTTCTCAAATAACTCCACACAAATCTTAGTTTTTCCTCTTTGTATTTAAAATAAAAGACAGTTGATAAATGCTATATGGTAAACCAATAAATCGTATTTTTTTGGTCAGAGGAATTTGTACTTGGAAGGTACTCTAGTATACTCTAATGAATGTCGATGGCTATGAGAATTACCTCATTTAGGTCATTTCATTCAAAAGGTGACTCTTTCAATCAATTCTTTATATCAAGCATTCAACCCCACCTAAGTCATTCATTAAGTATCACAAATTTAACTTTTAATTTTCCTGGCAAAATACCTTTTCATGTTCAAAATTATCACACTAACAGATGGTGAATAGCAATATACAGGGAAGGGATAAAGGAAAAACAAATGGATAAGGACTGGCCATGTCAACTAAAATTTCCAAATCTAGGCTTTATTCAAGCAGAAGATAAGAGCATCAGTTACTTTCCACTTCGGCAGAATGTTTATTCACTCCAATGTTGACATAAATAGAGTAAGGATTAAAATATCAATTTTCCCTTACTTTCTCTTATGATTTTCCTTTTCTTCTGAAACATTATGATAATAGACATCCAAACGTTGTTTATAATGTATTGTTTTTCAATCAAATCAAAGATTCTTTAAGCTCTAGAGTAATTTACAATTTTTAAAAGTTTCACACACGATTTCATGTAATCCCTTAATAACCCTTTTATTCCCCTATCCCTAGGATTACCCTTGCCCCAGTGATAACCATTAATTTGTTCTCTGTATCTGTGCATTTGCTTCTTTTTTGCTTTATGCACTAGTTTGTTATATTTTTTAGATTCCACATATCAGTGATATCATACAGTATTTGTCATTCTCTGTCTGACTTATTTCACTTAGCATAATGCCGTACTAGTCCATCCATACTACTGCAAATGGCATAATGTCATTTTTTTTTTATGGCTGAGAAATATTCCATTGTATATACAATACCACATCTTCTTTATCCATTCATCTGTTGATGGATACTTAGGTTGCTTCCATACCCTGGCAATTGTAAATGATGCTGCAATGAAAGTTGGGGTGCATTGTGTCTTTTGGGGGTTTTTTTGGATGTATACCCAGGAGTGGAAAGCTGGGTCCTATGGTAGTTCTATTTTTAGTTTTTTGAGAAACCTTCACACTGTTTTCCACAGTGGCTGCAGCAATTTACATTCCCACTAACAGTATATGAGGGCTCCCTTTTCTCCACATCCTCTCTTATTTGTGCTCTTTTTGGTGATAGCCATCCTGACAGGAGTGAGGTGATATCCCATTGTGGTTTTGATTTGCATTTCCCCGACGATTAACTATGTTGAGCATCTTTTCATGTGCCTGCTGAACATCTGCAGTTCCTCTTTGGAAAAGTATCTATTCAGTTGTTCTGCCCATTTTTTAATTGGGTTGTTTGGGTTTTTTTTAATGTTGAGTTGTATGAGCTGTTTATATGTGTTGGATGTAAAACTCTCCAGAAACTGGGCATAGAGGGAACATACCTCAACATAATAAAGGCCATATATGACCATCCCAAAGCTAAAATCATACTCAGTGGTAAAAAGCTGAAAGCATTTCCTCTAAGATCATGTACAAGACAAGGATATCCACCCTCACCACTTTTATTAAACATAGTTTTAGAAGTTGTAGCCACAGCCATAAGAGAAGAAAAAGAAATAAAAGAAATCCAAATTGGAAAAGAAGAAGTAAAACTGTCACTGTTTGCAGATGACATGATAATATACATAGGAAATCCTAAAGACACCACCGAAAACTGAGAGCTCAGCACTGAATTCAGTAGAGTTGCAGGATACAAAATTAATATAAGAAATCTGTCACATTTCTATACATTAACAATGAAGTAACAAAATGAGAAATTAAGGAAACAACCCCATTTACCATAGCATTGAAAAGAATAAAATACCTAGGAATAAACCCAGCTGAGGAGGTAAAAGACCTTACTCAGAAACCTAAGACACTGATGAAAGAAATTGAAGATGATACAAGCAGATGGAAAGATATACTATGTTCTTGAATTGGGAGAATTAATATTGTTAAAATGACCATATTACATAAGGCAATCTACAGATTCAATGCAATCCCTCTCAAAATGCCAAGGGCACTTTTCACAGAACTAGAACAAATGATTTTAAAATTTGTATGGAAACACAAAAGACCTCGAATAGCTGAAACGATCTTGAGAAAGAAGAACAGAGCTGGAGGAATCACACTCCCTGACTTCAGAGTATACTACAAAGCCACAGTAATCTAAACAGTATGGTACTCGAACAAAAACAGATACATAGATCATTGAAATAGGATAGAAAGCCCAGAAATAAACCCACATCCTTATGGTCAAATAATCTACAACAAAGGAAGCAAGAATATACAATGGAGAAAAGACAGTCTCTTCAATAAGTGGTACTGGGAAAACTGGACAGCTACATGTAAAAGAATGAAATTAGAACATTCTCTAACACCATATACAAGAAGAAAAACCAAATCCTCAAAATGGATTAAAGACTTAAATGTAAGACCAGACACTATACAATTCTTAAAGGAAAACACAGGCAGAACAATCTTTGACAAAAATTGTAGCAATATTCTTTTGCACCTGTCTCCTTTAGCAAAGGAGATAAAAGCAAAATTAAACAAATGGGACCTAAGTAAACTTGCAAACTTTTGCACAGCAAAGGAAACCACTGACCAAATGAAAAGACAATGTACTAAATGGGAGAGGAAATTTGCAAATAATATAATGTATTCATAAAAATGAATTGGCTTCAAAATGTGATAATTAGTTTTTTCAGGTACATAAATTTTTCCATAAAAACAATTTATTCACTTACAACTAGTAGAAAAATTAATTCCATACAGTCAGATAAGACATTAAATTTATATTTAACTCCAAATATTTTGAGTTTTTTATTTCACCTCAAGTTGTACCTCAAGATATTATGGACCGGTACTTTTCATATACTTATGCAAGTAGGTAAAATTTACAATAGTAACTAATGCTGCTGTTTAGCTGTTTGAAAATTTTGAGAGTCTGAAGAGACAATAATCTCATTTATATTTTAAGAAAAGTTACATTGAGCACTAAGGAAAATACTGCCATCCACCCCACAAAACGTTGTGAATGTTTGTTCTTAAATTAGAGTAATGTCATTACTCTACTTTGTCTGACATCAATTGACCCATTTGTAAAATGGGAATTGGAAAAAACAAAAACAAAAACCTACCCTTGGGCTTCCCTGGTGGCACAGTGGTTGATAGTCCGCCTGCCGATGCAGGGGACACGGGTTTGTGCCCTGGTCCGGGAAGATACCTCATGCCGCGGAGCGGCTGGGCCCGTGAGCCATGGCCGCTGAGCCTGCGCGTCCGGAGTCTGTGCTCCGCAACGGGAGAGGCCACAACAGTGAGAGGCCCGCGTACCGCAAAAAAAAAAACCCAAAAAACCTACCCTTGTGTGGTTCAGAATAATTCCTAAAATAACAAATAACTTACATTGGTAATTAAAAATATTTTCAAATGTGTCATTATGTTAAATGACACCTATTTTCCTGGTGAAAGAATTATTCCAGTCAACAAAACAAAATGTGAAAAAAAATTGCTTTCATTATAAAAAGCAGAACATTGCCTAAGGACAAAAACTCAGTTCTGCATATTTGTATAAACTTGGGGGATACTGAACCATTTAGCTATTTCTAAGATGAAAAGTCAGAAGGAAATATTAACGCTGTGGGCTTTGAATTTTCCCTTTCCTTCTCTCTTCTGAAACACTCTGGTAATAGTAATCTAAATTCATTGTTTATAGTTATATATCACTCTTTACCTGCTATCTGTTATTTAATACTCTGTTCCCTTAATATTCAATGCTGATTTAAGGGCATTTCATGTATTTGTTTAATGAGCTGTCCTCTATCTGTAAGGAATAAGGCTTTCAAATGCTATTAGGAGACCATATGTCCAGATTAATATATCATCCTACCCAGAAATAGAGAAAATACCAGACAATCAAATATGTGAGAACAGGCTTAATTTCAATTAACCTACTGATTTGGGCTAGTGAGCCCAACAGTCCCTAATTGCCATATTAAATAGCTTATAGATATGAATTGTTCAATAGTGATGATATGACTTTTGTAATTTTAATGATTTTTAACTACATGGTCTTGATGCAAGAAATTCTCTCCCATAAAAGTATGTCACATTGAAGCCTTGGCTTAAAATAAGCCTATAAATTAAGCGCCATAACAAACACTGATGACACCAGCAGTTTCCAGAATATGGATAATGGTTAGTTTGATATCTGACTTTATCTCCTGCAGGGAGTAGCTTCAATTTACCTGAGACTTCTATGTTAAGAGGCTGTTATAGAAAAGTCATTGGAAGTTAAAATGTGACCCCCTACAAGCAAGACTCCATTATGTGATGATGATGACAGCCCCAAATAGCTTTCCTATTGAAAAGGAAAAGTCAGTCATAATCTCATTGTCAGAATGCATAAAGGACATACTATTTAGTAATTATGTTTTACAACAGTAAGATAGCAATAAAATTATGGTAGCAATAAAATTATGTTCTCACTTGTCTTTCATCCAAGAATATGAATTTAATGCCTCACACCAGACCTCAAGATAAAAGCTACTATTGGAACTCAGGATGGAGCTGACACTTAGACAAGAAAAAAATGTACTAAACTATTTTTGAGGCACAGTCACATAAAACGGATGTCTGAATGACATTAACTCAGATCCAAAAAAGAATCAATGAATTTTCATGAATCTGGACCAATTGGGTTACATCTTCTTACTATGCTAGCTCATCCTCGGAAAGAAGAAAATCATCCCTGACATCTCACTCAAACGGAAATAGATGTCTCCTTGTCATTAACATCTGACTCTTCCTGATTGCTTCAGCTTCTCCAGGATGACTAGAGTCACAATGATTAAGAACACATTGGTTTCGAGACAGCAACTGAAACATGGACAGGCATGCATACCACATGAGACACTTCCAATACAGCAATAAGGAAATGAAGCTCTTCGTTTCTCCAAAACAACAGCCTCTAACATACACACATCAACAACATTAGAAAGTGACCTCATAGATCCTTCTCATGTTCTTAAAATAGCTCCACTCTGGTAAATCTAGAAACAACTGACTCCCTTAAATTCATTTTCTGCTTTAAGAAATGGAAGAGAGTTGGCTTAGCCTTTTCATTCCACCTGGCCTCCACAAGTAAATGTCAAGAGACTGTGGCCTGCTGACCAGCCACAGAAGAGCGTGGTATGTAGTAAATAAGAACATGGAAAACGGAGTCAGTTTATCATGACCTCAAAGCCATTGCTCACTAATTATGTGGCCTTGGGTAGTTCACTTAACCTTTCTCATTCACCTCTATAAATGAATATGAGTTGCTGCCCTGTAAACATACTTATGAGTGTTAAGTGAGGCAATAAATGTTTAGCGTACGTGATAGGAGAAAAAATGAAATTTACTACTAGTGATAGCGATGGTCACTTTGTTGTTAGTGGTACTCAGGATATAGCCTCTAGTAATAATATTCTGATTCAAAGAGTATAGATAACTTGTATGGCTTCTATTTAATAAAACTGTAACGACCAAAAAATAAAACACTTTTCACTGAAGTATTCAATGGTGAAATGATATTAATTGATTTAAAACACTCTAAAAAAAGACTTTTTAAAAGTGTGGGGGGACTGTGATAATTTTTTTTTTTTTTTGACTGTGATAGATTGATAACAAAAAGTCTTCAATTCTCCTTGATAACAAAAAGTCTTCAATTCTCCTGCATCCACATGCATTGCAAGATGACTTTACAGGTACTTCCTGACTTCTTAAATCTGGCCAGCCTTTGACCAATCGAGTGAGCTCTGAGCTAGGGCATTGCGTGTTTTTATTCTCTCTTTTGGAACTGCTCAGTGTAGACTGCACTAGCCTGCTGGAAGATGCACGACATCACCCATCACCCTCTGAAATCCTGGCCGACAGCCAGCCAGCCACCAATGTAAAAGGACAGCCATCCTAGACGAACCAGCCCCAGATACATCAGTTGGCCACATATGCAAGAGCCAGCCTGACCACTATCAGCCCAGACTGGCTAAGATCAGCAGAACTGCTTGACAGGTTTCAGGACACACTACCCCAAAACGTGATACTTTGGCATACTGAATATTTTAAGCTGAAAGAATTTTAGGAATGGGAAGACCCTTTGGCCTTCCCCTGAAGCAAATTCATAAAACCCTCATGTAAGAGTTGCTCTCCCTATACAGAGAGGAAAAGAAGCATCCTTATCTCCAAAGATGGAGGGATGCTGTCAAGAATCTAAATAAGCAGACCTTGCCAACTTTCTTGCAGTTTACTATACTTAGCTCAGATCCCTTTTGTTCTACTGTATTTCCCCACGACTTTCCGTTCTTTCCCAAACCTAGCATGAAAAAAACTCAGGTGTAACCACCTCTTCAGGTCTTCCTTCACTTCCTTATGAGGGCTCCCATATCACATAAAACTTACATGACATAAAGTTGCATGTTTTCTGTTCATCTGTCTTTTGTTACAGAGACCCAGCCAAGAGAGTAGAAGGAAAAATATATTATTTCCTCCTCCACACACCCAAACAGACAGACTTAGGAACAATAATAAATAGTTCTTGTATGAAATCAATCTGTTTTAGCATGGTTTGCAATGCAGAAAGAGCTAACTGATACAGTGCACATAGAATAAAAAAAATTGACACAATATTGATAATTGTTGAAGCTATGCAATAGATATACATGGAAGTTCCTTACACTATTCTATTTGGGGGTATATTTTAATATTTCCATAAGAGACATTTTTAAATGTTTATTCAGTTTGTGGAAATCAGAGATTAGCCTAAAATATTCCAACAGCAATAAGGAGATTCTTTTAGGCAAAACAAAGTCATGAGAACTTCCACTGGCATACTTCTTTAAAAAAAACAAAATCATAGGCAGAAAGATTCCTTTAAGGCTACCATGCTAACCAGACCTCTTTTGTTTGAACTAGATTCAGAAGAATTTGGGTCCCTTTAACATAAGTGTATCTGTTCCACACATCCTGCACAACAAATAAATAATGTAACACAATGTCTGTTCCTTATTGTTTTATGGGTTTGGAATGTCCAACAAAAGAAAATATAAGCCCAATATATATAGTAATTATTTTAATCTGGGTAGCTGTTAGTATATATTTGATGTCTTGATATTTCTTTCATGCTTTCAGTCTTACCTCACTGACTTCGCATTGTTTCTGTTGGAGTCTGCTTTAAATTCCATTAATGAAGTGTAAGAAAGGCAAAAAGGAATAAAAGAAGTGAAGATTACATTGTCACCTTGGACTATTATATGCTACCTTTCTAAATCAAAGAGAAACACAAGTATTTTAAAATGAAAGGTCTCAGGCTATTGTTAATATATTCTGAATAATAATCGTTCCCTAATAACCACTTGTTTTTTACACTTAACAGTAATGGTGTCATGTTTACTCAAAACATTTGATACTATTGTTCTCCAAGGTCCTGTTGAATTATAAACACTTTTCTTTTTCCTTGAAGGCAATAATGTAACACAAATTCATATACTTGAATTTCAAAATAAAGACATTTCTACCTCATTTTAAAAGGAATACAATCTGACCAGTGAGGTGAATGAATCAAAAGCAGCTTAGGAAGCCAGCTAGTTCAGGATAGTAAAATTTATCTTGGTGGTATTTTTCACATTCTTGGCATTTTCTGTCAATAATTATTCACAAACATGCGCAGGTCAAATTTCTAAAGAGAGACTATTATAAAGCAATTCCAAAGGGAAAAAAAACCAGCTCTTATGATCACTGTTTCTAAAAGCCTCATTTCTGCTGCAGCAGTTACACAAAGCAGCCGTGTCAGCGGCGGTCCACGTGCCATTTCTAAAGAAGGCATAGAAGGTAAACGGTCCCAAAAAGTGCTGTGCTGACATTCCTTTTCACTAAGACACAGCATTGAGTTGTTGTAGCCACTGTGATTTCTAGAGATCAGAATTAACTTCGGCACACTAAATCATTAAACATTTTTCTACTCGGGAAGCTTGAAATAGATCAGCAACCTTTATTATAGTCAGCAGGAAGGGATGTATTAGGACACTGGTGTCCAAATTGTGGTTTTAAAAATAACTCATTGGATTTGTGTAATAGTCTGGGACAGTGCCACAACACAGAATTATTTAAATTTTATTTTCTTTTCACACAATAAGGGCTTCAGAATCAGTGAGCTGCAACAGCAAGCGTCTTATATAAGGCTATCTGACATTTTCATGATGGGGTGGATGTCACCCTCACTTCCCTGTGACCTCAAGTGTCCCTTTATGAAACTCCTTTTTACATGCTTGTCAAGCTACGGCAAACTATTCCCCTGATTCAAGAATTAGGTCTTATGGGGAGGAAGTCCAGCGTACTTTGGTAAGACTAAAGTGTGATCTGAATCACTCAACACCTTGAAACTGGGAAAGGATAAACACAAAGAAAATGAAAAGGCTTTTTTTCACTGACATGCTTGGCTAATACCATAAATCAATTTACAAGTGGCAGAAACATGTTAATCCTGAAATAACTGCTAATGGCTTTTCGCTCTGAAAACAAAGGAAATATTGTACATTATGGCCAGATTCATTCAAATTCTGTTTCACGTCACTGAAGTGACAAGACAAAAGAATTGCTTCGAGTGGTAATTCATCCTCCCTACAGAAGATCAGAGAAATGTAGATTTTTATTATAAGCAAATTGATGTTATTGGAAAAATGTCAGCATTAATAATTATGTTGAATAAACTAACACCATTAATAATACCAATTGTTTAATTAAATAGCAAAATACTGTGCTTGAGCTCTGACAGGAATATAACTAATATTTTTTTGTTTGTTTTCCCCTTTAGTTACCTACAGATCCAAAATGCTTACCAGGCAGTATTCTGAAGTGATATCTAATTCAAATTCTTTCAACATGGAGAAAAACAATACCGCCGTATTTCAAGGTCACTTGACTATAGGGATGGAGAAATTACGCTTCCACATGTAAGTCATGTTCTGAGTCATTTCTCACAAAACTCATATATCAGTGATGATCACATAGTCAGTTTTTTAAAAACCGAGGAATAATACAGATGTACTAAAAGACACAGAACTCAGGTGTACAGCTCAGTGAATTTTTACGTATGTATAAATTCATGTAACCACTTTTCAAACTTTTTAAGGAGTTCTAGGGACACAAGGCATTACATTAGCTTCCTTCCTAGAGGATTCCAGATGGCCAGGTCACAAGAAAGCGAAACCAGTTTGTGTTCCTCTAGCCTACTGGATCCAAATGTGGGTGGCACCTGGATTATGTGTGTGTGCGTGGAGGGGGGCAGTTTTGGTTGTCACAATGACTGGGGAGTGCTGTTAGCATTTTCTGTGCAGGAACCATGGATCCTAAATGACCTGCATTGTTCCATGAAGTCCTGCCCAATGAACAACTGCCTTAGCTGAAAAGCTCCCCCTCCAGCCCAAGCTATACTTGTGTTTAGTGTGCTTGGTGAAAAGAAGGTTGTGTGCTCAATAAATTAGGGATATGCTATATGCGCTATTATATGCACCTGTGAAAATTTTCAGTGCATATTAGCATATAAAGGCTGAGAACCTTATTTTGCTAAATTCAGGGTTTCACAAACTTATTTGACTATGAAAATCTGTTTGTGTATTTGTGTGTGTGTTTGTGAAATTTTCATCAAAATCCACACATGGAAGAAACTGCTTCATGAGTCATCATCAGAATAACTGTTAATGATGAGATCGATAATAGCTATCAGCCTTTAAACTTTACTGAGCAGTTTTTATGTCATAATTCCTTTTACGTTTAATTCTCATATCTGCATGATATAGATATTACAATGACATCTTATTTTATATATAAAGAAACTGAAATACAGAATGCCCAAGTCTTACCACTAAAATGTTGAGTTGAAGTTAAAACCAGTGGATTATGTTTCTAGAACCATTATTCTTAACTATTACATCTACAGCCCTTTAGAAATAATCTTCAAGATTTCAAGACATTTACTGACTATCAGAATAAAACTAGAAGAAAACACATCAAAATAAGTAAGAAATATTTGGAAAGCTACTATGGAAAGTTTGTTACTGAATAATTCCATCAGGTCTTGAATAATATCGCCTAGAAAAATTGGCTAAAATACACTAATAGAGCATTTCCTTCAGAGAAAAAATTATCTCCAACTAGATAATCTACAACTTTATATCACTCTAAAATTATCTCAACCAAGAAGAGTCCAACACTTCTAATTTGAGTGAAAACATTTGTGGATTATAGTCTCATCTAAAAAAAAAATCACTTTTCTAAAATAAGAGAATCGAAATACATAAAAGAAAGAAATTACAACAGATTTCTGAACTATAATCAAAGATCAACTCAGGATATAAGTTCATAAATTAAAGAAAGCATCCTTACAACTCCATTTCCTTTTTCTATCTCACTTCTAGCCCCACTTCACAATACCTAAAATTCTGGAAGATTGCTAAGAGCTTTTAACAAATAAACTATTGATATCCAGCTGTCAATTAGATCAAAGCTCAATTTTTTTAATTTTTATCCTCCCCTACTTTTCTCCTTTCATTAACTACTATCCCCTCTATTTATTGCCTCTTTATTTACTCCTTATATATTTCAACTTTGCTCAGTATCAATAAAGACATTTTCAAAAAGGAAATGGTCTACCCCCAGGTAAGTTAAAAACTCTCTTCCTTATCATTTAAGAGCAATGACACAAACATATGGGAAAATAGGTTTCATTGAGTCTGGAAGTCAATGCTAAAAACCAACCATAAGCAAGAATTTTATAATTTTTTAAAAGGATAAATTATATAGATATAATATTTGATTACAACTAATTATTACAATTTTTAAAAAAGAAAACTGATTAAAAAATATCCCTAAGTTTTGGATGGCTTTAATATGGTTTTTCACTTTTCTGTATTAGTCAAATGCTTTTCATGTGCACAGTCTACTTATAAAACTAAAAAACGGTTCTCAAGGTGTTTTTGCACCTGCCTCGTGCACGGATTTGTAAGAGATTGTACATTCCTCGAGGCAGGCACCAGATGCTATCTGCCCTTATTTTGCATGTCTAAAATGTAGGAGAGGGACTCCCCAGATGGCGAAGTGGTTAAGAATCTGCCTGCCAATGCAGGGGACACGGGTTCGAGCCCTGGTCCAGGAAGATCCCACATCCGGCGGAGCAACTAAGCTCACGCACCACAACTACTGAGCCTGTGCTCTAGAGCCCGCGAGCCACAACTACTAACCCCACGTGCCACAACTACTGAAGCCCGTGCACCTAGAGCCTGTGCTCTGCAACAAGAGAAGCCACTGCAATGAGAAGCCCGCGCACCGCAAGGAAGAATAGCCCCTGCTTGCAGCAACTAGAGAAAGCCCGCATGCAACAACGAAGACCCAATGCAGCCAAAAATAAAATATAAATAAATAACTTCAAAAAATAAAATGTAGGAGACACTCAATAAACCTTTCTGAATAAATGAATGAATTTCATACACATGTTCACAAAATATATTCTGCATAAACATGTACAATGTTGATAAAACTCTACACTTTTTTCTTGTTTACCCAAAGACAACTCAGAAATTAAATTTTCTGAATTACTTATTACAGTAAATATGGATTTGTGTATGTAAAACATTGATCTAAACATTGCTAGGCTTGTTCCAATAATAACAGCTAGCAGAAATAGAACTTCCAATGAATATCAATTTTATCAGTGTCAACTTGAGGCCAACTATATTCATAGCTTTTAGTGGTTCTGACCATTGCCAACAGAAGTGAAATATTTTACTTTCTAAAATTTACTATAGAATACTTCAACATAAACTATGTTAGAGCTGCATAGATATGATGTAATTTTAATCTATCCCATGGTGAGTTTAGATAATATTTGAAAGGTTTTAATCATAACTCTTAATTTCTAATCAAATGTAGCAGAATTGGCTACTACAAGTACTTCAGCTGTCTTTGTTTTCTAAAATATCAGATGGCTTGTTAATCACCAGGAAAGATGTTAGAAGAATGTTCTATAGTAAAACAAGTGGTGTTCAAGATACAGGTGGCCTTGCTACAAACGTTTGTCCCGACACAAGCACCGTTGCATAAATGGGATATAAAAATCAAGCAAGCCCTACTACAGACAATTTCACTGCACTCCAGGCTAAGGATCCTACTCATTCCTGCATTCAGAATGTTTTCCTCACTCTCCAACTTGAAGGGTAGCTGAATCCAGCAGCTAGAACCGCAACTCGGCTGCCTCTACAGAAGCTTTCTTGCAGAGTTCTCTCACAATGCCTCAAAGGTTTAATGGCCAGGACTGCACTGAGCTGAGAGAGCAGAGGGTATAAGTGAGTGTAGTGTGCACGTGTGTGAGCACACATAGGTATGAGCACGTGTATTTCTTTGATGGTTAATAAATATTGGGTTGGCCAAAAAGTTCATTTGGGTTTTTCTGTAACAAACTTTTTGGCCAACCCAGTATTTATTCTCCTGGGAAACTTCAGCCTAAGACAGTCCTTGCCCCATAGCACCTGATAGCCAGGTTACGAGAGAGGACAAAAACCCTCTTCTTCCTCTAAGTCCTGGAAACTACCAGTATCTAGAAAAAAAAAAACTAATGATGAAAAAAATGAATTGGATTAGGTCAAGATGCTAACATCAAGAAATTATTATATGCTGTAAACTTTCTATAAGGAGGCACTTTCAACAAAGATACTTATAAATCTGAAGAAGTTATACACCATTACCCTTAACCTTATTCTATTTCAAACTCTTTAAGGAATAAATTCCAACAATTGGTACTTGAGTGTGGTCTTATTTTTCTCTAATCTTCGAAAGGCACTTAATCTTATAGTGACTGGGAAGGTCATCACTGTTACCAACTTCTAGTGACTATTAAGCACAGGAACAGGTCACTACTAGGTCTTTCAGGGAGGACAAGGCTGGATGATGAAGGTAACAGGTCCATGATTTGGGGTATCTTCCTTCTGATTTTCTGTCTATACTATCTCACAAGCACTTGTTAATTTTTTCATTTTTTCTGTTTTGTCCCATTTCTTTTCCCATTTTCTGAGGCAAAAGCATCCGAGGCAATTTATTGGTTAAAAATGCTAACGGCCATATAGTAATACTAAAACTTTCGACTTATTTTCTCTCTAAATTTGTAGTTCATAAAAATATCCCTCTTGTCAATTCAAAACTTTTAGGTGGAATATAGTGAAGCAAATCAACTATGATTAATGAGATCTGGGGCATATTAAAGAAATAATATTTATGCATTATCACAGTCTACGGGTTGTCAAAATGGGATTTCTTTATTTATATTTATAAAAAGGTGTATTTTTTTTGCAAATAGTCTGATAGATGTGTGAATGCCTAGTTATGCTAGAAATTTTAAGCTTGTCACCAAACAAGTCCTAAAAAGCAATCCTATTCAATTCAAGTCATAAAATTCAAAGGATGATTTGTAAGTACTTAAGAGAAATTTATAAATAGGTTATAATTTCCTTTGGCTCATCATTACTCTTTTGTTTCCTTCACCCAAAAGTTAGCTATTTTATTTTGTTTTAATTTTTTAACATCTTTATTGGAGTATAATTGCTTTCCAATGGTGTGATAGTTTCTGCTTTATCACAAAGTGAATCAGCTATACATATACATATATCCCCATATCTCTTCCCTCTTGCGTCTCCCTCCCACCCTCCCTATCCCACCCCTCTAGGTGGTCACAAAGCAATGATGGCATTAGAGCTAACAAAGTTCATTCATCATTCTTTGTACTTTTATGAGAAGAATTAATGCAGAATCCTGGGCCCATGACCTAGATCTCTAAACCCTTTATATCTTGGACTCACTTTCCATGAATAAGAAATAAGAACAAGAAAGCAATATCACCTTATATGTTGTTCTGAACTGATTACCTTGTTTTATTTGTACAGTAACCAGTTAGATACAACTTTCTGTGGTAGAGTTATACAGCTTTCTTAATACATATGTTAACAATATGAAACAATCTTATGCCTTTTGATTCTAACACTAATAATACTTTTAAAATTGTACTTGGTATTATCACATACCATTTTAAATTTTTTGTTGTTTACCTATTTTATAACAAAAACATAACCCTGTGAAATTCTAACAGAAAATAATATATTAATATATAATATTAAAATAACAATTAGATTAATATTTAATTATAATAATTAGATTAAAAGATTACATACCTCCCTTCTCCCTCCACCCCACCCAGCCAACAATTAAGGTATGACCATTCCAGACATTTTTCTATGGGAATATATATACTATAAGGATATAATTTATCTGTTGTTACATAAATGCTATCATATATCTAGGATATTCTGTTAAGTGAAAAAGGCAAGCTGTGAACAAAGAAGAACAAAAGAATGTTGGTCTACCACTCAGTTCCACAAGGGTTAAGTCATAACCCACTGTCTTTGCCCATCCACTGTGTCACCTGAAAGAAATTCAGGATGAAAAACAGGATGGGGCCCTCTGTGCTTTGGATATACAGGCCCTTAGATAGTTAGATGCATCTCTCAGGAAGAATTTTAATGACCCCAGATTCTTGCATCTCCCCATAAATAGAAAGGCACTAAAATCATTAACTTGAGATATCTGTTCTTTGTGATTAGCAGTAATCATTTACCAAGATGTATTCTTGACTGCATTTATTTCCTAGCCAAAAAAATACATACGTACATACATATACATATGTATGTATATATACACACGTGTGTGTATATATATATATATATAGAGAGAGAGAGAGAGAGGCTTCTCTTCTACCTTCAGAGCAGCTTTCTCACAGCTAAGTGAGTGGCTGCCTCCCAGGTTATAGTCACCAGTAAGGTCCCTGAATAAAACTTAAATCCACAACACTTATGTTGTGTGTCTTTAAGTCAACAAAATTATAGAGTGATATTTATAGAACTAAACAACTGAAGACCATGGGGCTCTTCCTGGGAAAGTCATTTCTTCTCATTTCAGTTTAGAAAAAGAATGACTGAAGGAAAAGCAAACATTTTAAACTTCTCCGGCTACAAATTATAATGAGGACATAGGTTGCTGCCAGTATTATGAAAGTTTTTAAGTTCATCAACATTCCCAACATTAGTTCATTCGTTGGATATTTCTAAGTACAAAGAACATTCTAAGTACAAAGAACATTCTGTCTACTATAGAAAATTTTCTTTAGTATTACATTTTGTGACTCCAAAGACAATACTATATGCATTGTGCCAACTAAAAATTGGCACTTGCCATCTGCCTCTACAAGGATTAAATCACAAGCTTCCTTGTGACTGCAGGGTGGAGATCAGGAACGAGGCACTCGGTGCTCTGGGAAAAACTGGCAGAACAGGACTTTGGACAGTTAGATATTTTCGGTAGATGATTTTATGAGCCCAATTCTTCATCCTCCCTTATCTAGAAAGGTACTAAAATGATAAACGTCGACATCTGCTCCTCGTGACTAGCAATAACCTTCTGCAAAAATGTGTGCTTGACTGCATGTATCCCCCTCTTCACCAAAATTACGTATGCACTGATCTCCCCTCCTCTTTGAAGCAGCTCCTCAGAGATATCTGAAATGCTGTCTCCTGGGCTATGGTCCTCACTTTGCCCCCAATAAAATTTAACTCACAACTCTTACATTGTGCATTTTTTTCAGTCAACGATTGGAATATCCTGAGTCACTCTCAGATGACAGTGACAAAGAAGGTGTCTCCTAAATGTTTTGATGAAACTTGATGTGAACTAAAAGTGACTTTTAGCCATGATAATATCTTCCTTGTTAGAGATCTTTCCCTTGAATGAGAGATCTCAAACTATCATCCTTTGCTACTAACATACCATTAGCCTTAATAAATGATACACTAGAAGTATGCTTCTTTCATTAATGTTGTGGTGTGTCATACAACCTGAATGCAACAGATCTAAAAGAGTCAAAAAGGAAGTAACATTTATCCATGATCAGGTATAACTACCGTGTAATTTATCAGAGAGTAATTGATAAAGCTGCCATCCAACCACCCGAAGCGGGACTTCTCTGTGCAAGAAGATCCCAGGCAAGGAGGCAATTTCCATATAGTAATCACACAACAAGGGTAACTACTGTATGGCAATGATGTATCTTTTTACAAGTGATTTTCACAGCACGATTTCCGCATTTTGCTCCTTACACTTTTAACTAGACAATGCTGAGTCTCTGCAAAGAGCTAGGCAATTGCAAAGAAATCCATTCTCTGAGCAACCAGAAATCACCTCCATTATGTATTGAATCACTCAACAGAGGATAATGTACTCAGAAGATAACTGCTGACTCTGACAAGTCACTTTTGCTTATTTCTTGGGTTACAGTTGCCACTAGAGGCTGGCAATCAATTCTCTGAAGCAGCAAAAAGTGTTCTTTTGCATTCTCCTTATTTTTGGGGGCGGCGATGTATAGCTGGAACAATCTAGTTTCTCCAGACATGTGTCACAAAAACGTGGCCTGTGGACTAAGCCGGCCATGCCTATTCGTGCACGCAGAAAAAGCTGTGGCGAAAGCTTCATGAGACTCCCCCCTCTCCTAATGCAGACCCTCTGGGGAGATGATGATTTCCTTCTATTTTGCTCTGGTTCCACAGCACTCCCTACCTGGACTGCATTATCCAGGTAAAGAAGATGAAGGTTAACAATTGTTTAGATAGGAAAACCTAATTTGGTATCTCACTCTTAGGAAACATATAAAAGTCTTACCTTGTTCTCTCAGGAAACGGTTGCCGGAAACCACCTGCCTTGGCGAGGCACAATGGTAACAAATTGCACGAGTTGTCTTGCAACAAGAGGTCCCCATAAGGAACAAGGTGCTGCCACCAAAAACTAACCGGGAGAGCTCAGGAGGGGCCAAAAGGAGGAGACAGGAGACACCTGCCACCTCCCAGAAGCCCTCTCGCTGGAGTCCGTCTTGGCTGAGAGATGCACACAACACCAAGAAGGACGCTGAGACAGAACAAATACGGGCGAAGCAAGATGACTGGCGAGAGACAAGCAGGAAACTAATCCCATTACCGTAAAACCTGAGACTGCAAGCCACGTGACAGAGCAGTTCTCCTGGCTTGCCTTACCCTGCTGCTCTCCACCGGGGAGCCCCTTCCCAATAAAGTCTTTTGTTTTGTCAGCACCTGTGTCTCTTTCGACAATTCATTCTGAGTGTTAGACAAGAGCACACTCTTGGGCCCTGGAAGGGGTCCCCCGCCTTCCTGCAACAGTTCCACAAGTTCAGAATGGTCTAGATCCTGCACACATCCCTCACTGCTCTCTCTTTCGCTCCTAACTTCCCAAACACTCCAAACTGTCTCTTGCCACAAGCCTCTGCCTCCGTCTGGATCACTCTTCACTTCCATCACCTTTTGCAGAGACAACTCTTACCTTTCATTTCCCAACCCGCCTTTACTTACTTAGAAGGCCTTTCACTATCACAGGCTTCAGTTACACTGGGGTTTCCCCCACCAGAAGTAAGACTTTTCCCATCAGAACATGTATACAAATTTGTAAGTACACATTCACTGGCATGATATCTGATGATATTTATCTCTCACTAGACTATAAACTCACGAGAGCAAGAATCATTCAGTCTTTCTCATTGAATGTGCTTTCCCCTTCACTCCCGCGAAGACAACTGAACCACGTCACTGAAATCCATGTCTTCTCCCCCAGTGATTCTGCTTCAGATCAAATTCCTGCCTGCCTATAAGCTATCTCCACCTGAAAGACCCAAACCTCAACCTTTAGATTCCTCAAACTCAGCAAATCCAGAGGTGCATTTATTTTCCTCTCATGGCAGTTTATATCTCAGCACCGTCACCCCCCACCAAGCCTGCCACGATCAGAGTTAAAAGCTTGAGTCCCCTCAGTGTCCTAAACAAATCTTATTATTTTCGTTTCTGTCAGTTGATCTATGGTTGCCTCTCTAGAGAGGCAACTCTTACTCTTACTACCTTATTGCTGTCCATTATGGCAACAATTTTCTCTAACTCCATGTTCTCTAAGTTTCCCACTTTTTCCCTTCAAATTCTTGACCAGTTTGTTTTTCTGAAACCCAGTAGTGATCCTGTCATTCCCCTACTGAAATCTTCTAGGTAGATGAGCTTAAGCATTTTGTGTTAAAGTGGGACCAGGTGCTACGACCTGGATGGAAGGCAAAGGGAAGTGGACTTTTTTTTTAAATGTCATATTTCCAAGCAAGCTCACTATTTGTAGGTTTCTGTGTTACCATGGCTGTTCGCAGAGGCACACAGATGCAAACTATAGATGGGGACTAATTGTCGTCCTGAAGCCACCCATCATTGCTGATGTAGTTTCACTGCTTCCCAATCAGGTTAGTACAATGTGCAACCTCCTAGCCTATGGGAGCGTAACATATAAACCCATTCTCTCACCATGTGCAAACTCATGGAAAGAGAATGGGTTTTCACCAACACAGTTCTAATTTGCTGTTGGACTAGACTGTCATTTATAAAATCAAGATACTATGTCCTCCAAATATGCTATGAGCATTCAGTGCTGGAACATTTCTACCTAATATTGTACCTGGAACATAGCAAGTTCTCAAAAATTGGTAGCAATATTGGAAATTTTTATTATAATTTATTCCTATCGACATTATTTATCACCTGGCCTAATCTACTTACCCACCATTTTCTCTCCTTATCACCCAAAATGGAACAAACGGTAAATATTTACAATTCCTTGGGCCCACTGCGTTCCCTTATACTTTGCCCATCTCACTCCCCTTCTCCTCCCCCAACCCGCTGAAAGCATTTTATCTTCCTGCTTTACCCCAGCAAGTGCTGATTCATCCCTCAAGATTTAACTTGTACCTTGATTCTGCATTTCTGGAGATCAACTGTGCTGCTCTTCTGAAAGATAACCAATAAATTTTCAAAGCACCCTTATCATAATGTGTTTTTTTTAAAAACATTTCCATCACCTCACATAATTACCCATTTTTTGTGGGGTGTTAACATTTAAGATCTAGTCTCTTAACTTTCATGTATGTAATACAGTATTGCTAATTATAATCACCCTGTTTTACATTAGATCCCCAGAGCTTATTCACCTTTCAACTGTAAGTTTGTACCCTTTGACCAACATCTCCCCATAGCACCCACACCTCAGCCCCCCTTCTACTCTCCATTTCTGTGAGTTCAACTTCTTTAGGTTCTAAAGATAAGTGAGAATATACACAATCAAGTAAGAACAGTATTTGTCTTCGACTTACTTCACTTAGTGTAATGCCACAATGTGTTATTTATTTAGCTGGCTATGTTCCCTCCAAGACCGAAAGCTCATGGGAAGCAGGAATTCTGTCTCATCTATCCTCCTATAGTGTCTGGCACATGGGAAATTATTCAATAAATGTCAGCAGAATGAGTAAACTTGAAACATGTACCAATTGCATTATCCACTAAAAACCTTATCCTTCTCACAGTATTTAACCATGTTATAGCACTTCACCATTGCACCGTTCATACTACTTTTAAAAAATCGCTATCTGTTGAAAGACTTGTTCTGTGCCACATACCATGTTTGGGGTTTTAGATTCCTTATCTGTGATGTTAGTTTTGTGTTCCCCTCATTAGATTGTAAAAATATTTGAGAGCAGGGGCTGTTTCATTCATCTCTGTAACCACATCACTGAGGAAAAAATTTAGGAAGAATATGGTTGAACAGCAGGTCTGCCATTCAATATCTCCCTTTACCAAGAGAACACCTCTCAGAAATAAATGAGGTGGCCCAGTCCAATCTCCAGCTAATGGAGATAATGACAGACTTCCTTGCAAGTAAGTTAATGGCACTGACTAGTGAGAGAGTCCTTATCTGTGAAATGTGGACTGTCTAACACTGCCTATGGTAAATGACCCGGGATGTTAAGGTTAGTGGGGCATAGTCTATTGAAAAAAGTGGTGTTATTATCTGAACATAAAATGGAGATTTTTATGATCAAAATACTCCTTTGTACAAGTAATGAGAATGGCACACATCACTTAGAGACCTCCTGTGTGAAACTGGGCAGCATGTATGCTCTGAGGCAGCAAGAAAGGACGTGGGAACTTCACCGGAAGTCAAGTACTTCTCCCTCAGGTAATCACAAGGCACAGGAAGCAGGAAGAAGTCCCCAAGCTCCAGTGAAGTTCCCACGTCCTTTCTTGCTGCATGAGAGCATGCAAGGGGCCCAGTTTTACACAGGGCTTCACCTTACATGTACCCTTAAAATTATTAGTCAAAAGAAAGAAGTCCTGAAACATGCTACAATGTGGATAAGCCTTGAAAAAGTCATGCTAATTGAAAACAGTGGAACACAAAAGTCCATATATTGTGTGGTTATTGTACAATTCCACTTATATGATATGTCCAGAATATTTTAATCCACAGAGACAGGAAGTAGATTAATGGTTGCCCGGGGTGGGGAATGGGGAGGGGGATAGGGAGTGATGCTAACAAGTAAAAAGTTTCTTTCTGTGGAGCTGAAAATGTTCTGCAATTAGTGTTGATAGTTGCACAACTCTGCAAACGTATTAAAAACCACGTAATTGTACACTTCAAAGAGTAAATTGCATGGTATGTGAATTATCTCTCAATAAAGCTGCTGTTTTCTCTTTCAAGAAGTAAATATATACAAATGTTAAAGAAAATTATTAGTCAAGATACATTTGGGTCCGATCTGTGATTCACAGGATTCTGTTTTTAACAATTCAACCCACTATATTATCTCAACCTCCAATAGATATTTCCTAGAAGAACACATTTTTATGCCTATTTAGCATACCGGGCGGAAATTCTGAGGGAGATCTCACTGGATATATCCAACCAACATTCACAGGCTGATACACTGTTTCTTCCTGGGACTCATAACCACTGAAAACAGTGAAGAAGTTCGGTTGTATACCCTCCGATGGAGGTAACAAGTCCACTTAGGAGTCCATTAACATAATCACAGATGATTATCAAGTGGGCCACCTAATACACGCTACCTCTGGACCTTAGAGCTATAACAGACCTACAGAGTTAGTTTGTATTTTGAAGTCTAATTCAGCTCTATAATCACTAGCCCACCGAGATGGCCGAGACATTTTCTGCATCAGAGTAAAGAAATCACAATATTAAAATCAATTTGGTCTCCTGTTGTTAACCGAGGGTCTGTTTCTTTAGTCCCACAGAGATGAGGCAAGAATGGAGCGCTCTTTGAAGCTAACAAAAGCTTAAGGTCAGATCATCTCCATGGGATACAAAGCAAACCCAGGGAGAAGTAACAGCCGAATGATATTTCAAGCGTTCTATCAGAAGGGGTACTGCTATAATGCACAGCATTCAGGCACGACTGGATACAGTTTTGTTCTCTCTTCAGTGTCTGAAGTATTGTAGGATTTTAAAATATATGATGTTCTATCTCCCATTGATTAAAAATAGCACTACTTAAGAACTGTTATTATTACACTGGTTCATACCATATTGAAAGGCATTTTGTAAGTATGAAATCAACGTCACCCACAATCCCCGAAGTACAATATGCCTCCTAATAATGCCAAAATGTTCTACTTGCCAACGGAGAGCAAATGCAAAGATGATGATGAAGATAACAATAATATCACTTTAATTTTCTTACAACAAAGGACACCTTTTTGATCTCTTGTCTTCCCCGTGTCAATCTCTGGTCCTTTTCTCTCATTATCTTTGGCTCTCGCCCTCATATTTATCTCCCCATCCTCTAACCATGTCTCTGTTCTAGTCCTTTTGCTTGGTACCTCTCCCATCTATGCCCCTCTCACTAACTTCAGAATTCCCAACACCTCTTTCTGTCCTTCCCAATGCACATATTCTCCTCTCCACACTTGCTATCGTTCACCCTGTCCCCCCGACTTCACTATGCACTTTAAGTGCCGTCATTATATGCGTATATATTTCAACAAACCTAAAAAAAATCATATGTACATTGCTTTAACTATTCTGCTCTGATTTAAGTCTATATTTCCCCCCTTACAGTGCTTTTGTCATGATATGATGAACAGCTATTATGTGTCTATAATCCTACCTTTTTTAAAAAAATAACTTCCCACGCATTTTGTCCCAGGTGTGGCCTCATGGTCTAAGGTGGGGCATCCACAACCCCTGACTTCTCCAGGTCACTGTGATATATGAATGTGTGGCCCAAGTGTAAGTAATGAAAACGATACCCTGAGAATTCCCAAAGCCTCTTTTCCCCTGTGGTCATGAATTTATGAAAGCATGGATCAAAAACTGCCAGTGACCATGGTTCTAAATTCATGGATAAGTCAATTTAAAGAAAAAGTGAAACGTACACACAGATAGAAGGAGAGACAGATATGAGAGGTGAAAGCATCTGAGTCCTCATATCAGTATCTGTAAGGCCAGATCCATCCATATTTTCACAGTTTTCTTATATGAAATAATAAATTCCATATTTGACATTAACTAATGTGAGCTCAGTTTTCATCACTTGCAATTTATCTGTAAAAATATAAAAATCTATATATTGGAGTACAGATCTGAACTCGATGACAGGCAGGTGTAGTTTTCAGTTTGGAGAAAAACCAAAACATTTATCAAGTAAGGAATTCAGTGTATAATGGGTTGCTAAAATAGAAATTTCAGCTGAGACACCAAGACACTCAAGAAATACCTTCCAAAGAATATGATGGATAAATCATAGCATTCACCAAGAAGGGTCCTAACCTCCTCACCACGTCAAAGACGTAAAAAGATGGTGAGCTGGATGAAAATTAGACGAGTATTTCTTTAGAGGGACTTGTGCAGTGATTCCAACTCCCATCCTCCCCCAGGTAGGAGGCGTGCTATGGGTCCATCTTCTAAACTCAAACCAAATGAGGGAGAGTTAAGAGTTGGCAGATGATTGTACAAATCTACGTATGGTCACCTAAGCCTGGAACAAGGGAACAGAGCATACCTCTTCACTAGACAAGCAGTCTGCCATTCGGTAAAGAGCAAATAGTAAAGGAAGTGCAAAAGAAAAGCCACTGCCATTGCTTTGCTTCCTGGGCCCTTTTCATGTGCTTAGCAAATTGCGTTTCACTTGATAATACTTCCAAATTCAACTGCATTACCTAGAGGTAGAGAACTGATTTTTTCATTCTCTTAGAATAGGGCTAACATTTTCCTTTATGTTTTTAAGGACTCTGGTAGAGATGGATGATTCAGAACAGAAAAAAGCCTTCCTTTTTAAGGGGAGCAGAACTTACCAGGCCCAAATATGCCTCTTTGGCATACGGATCATTTTAGGCTGATTATTTTAAGAAACAGCAAACACAGGATAAGTTCTAAAAAGTGAGTAGAAGTTACTCTTCTGTGAGAGACAGTTACACTATTTTCATTTATGAGGGTAATCTCCCCATTTCTAAGGGTGTCTCCCTCTCTGTACCAGGAAGAGAAGAATGACTGTAAAACTCTAGAAACTCCTATTCATGGAGAAAACAATGACTTACATGGATATGATACCCTTGTTCACTGTGCTTTTTCCTCATAAACTCACTTAACTGGACTCCTCTCCTATCACTAAATATCTTCCTTTTATCTTTGCTGAAGATGGTTTAAGGTTATCACTTGGGCCATTTTGGAGAGTTACTCAGTTTTCCTGGATATCTTCCATATATACAGGAGATATACATGTTATTAAACTTTTTTTCTTTTCCCACATGTTGATTTTTCTTTTTTTTTTTTTTTTATTACAGGGGGGTCTCAGCCAAGAAACTAGAAGGAAAAATCATTTCCCCCCTCACACACTTCCAAAGAACCAAACGTGGTAATTCTGCATCCATGACCCCTCTCTTCTCATGACTTAATGCTACTTTTTAATATATTTTTTGTTGGTGGTATTATTTTTAAGACTTACACATGTAAGTCCCATGCAGTGCTTTTGCCCATTAGTCAAAAGGCAAGTAATGTTCAAGCAGCTGTTCCTTTTGTGGCTCTGGGGCACTAATAACTCTTGCAATCGAACACTGTGTGCTCTTTGACTTCTTCCCTAGCTTCTTTGAAATGGTAACCATTCATGGAAGGACGGTGATTCTGTATGGACCTTTAGCTCCTTATCACTCTTATGGGCCCTCTCAAGAAATGTGAAATCCAGCTCTCTCTCTAAACCCTTGGGATCTCCAAACTGTTGGGATGCGGATTAGAAGGAAAAGTGTGCTTACAAACAGAAATGACTTGGTGGAATCATATTTATGGCTATAACACCCAAAAAAGAAAGTGTTAAAAACAAACAAACACAGGCCCAACATGGAGTCACTTATGCTAGGCCACGCTACCTAACTAGAGCTTAATACCTAACCTAACTGAAGCTGAGACCTCCCCCAAAAATGTAGTCCTAACTGGTCAATCAAGAACTTTCTGGTTAGCATCAGTGAGGTAATCTGTCATAGGACCATCTCCAACCCCCAAAGGAAGGTGACAAAATCTGCCACACAGACTGCTTCCCCTATAGGTAGGTTGCCTGAGCCTGAAATCATCTTTTTTGTTTATGACTTCCTTGTCTTGCTTTTAAAATCCTTTCCCTTTCTGTAGCATGGAGCTCCTCTCTACTCACTAGATGGGATGCTGCCTGATTCATGAGTCTTTCATTAAAGCCAATTAGATCTTTAAAATTTACTCAGTTGAATTGTGAAGTTAAAAAGGAAGGAAAAAAAAAAGAGTCAAAATTTCATCTATCTATAAATTATCATTTTAGTAAGTAGGATTACAATAAGCAATCTAAAATATCTTAGAACAGCATTACAGTGTCTGGCACACAGTAAGCCTCCCATAAATGTCTATTAAATAAATAAAAAAGAATAAATCAATGACATTGACTCCCTACCATTTAGACATATATTGTCATGCATTATAGTTTGAAAGGTGAATTCTGGTCAGCTTCACTTCTAAAGGTCAAGATGTGTTCCGTCCTGCGATGTGGTGAATTGAATTTATTAACTATGTTGATTTAATTATTAGTTCCTACATGGTGTACTGTTATTAATATATTAATTTCATTTCAGAAAAAAAAATCTGCACCCTCCCCATGTTCACTGCAGCATTATTTACAATAGCCAAGATATGGAAACAACCTAAACGTCTATCAATGGATGAATGGATAAAGAAGTGTGTATATATACACAATGGAGTATTATTCAGCCACAAAAAAAAGAATGAAATCTTGCCTTCCGTGACGACATAGATGGACCTCAACAACATAATCCTAAATAAAATAATTCAGACAGAAAGATAAATACTGTATGATCTCTCTTATATGTGGAATCTTAAAAACAACAAGCTCGGGCTTCCTTGGTGGTGCAGTGGTTGAGAGTCCGCCTGCCGATGCAGGGGACACGGGTTCGTGCCCCGATCCGGGAAGATCCCACGTGCCACGGAGCGGCTGGGCCCGTGAGCCATGGCCGCTGGGCCTGCGCATCCGGAGCCTGTGCTCCGCGACAGGAGAGGCCACAACAGTGAAAGGCCCGCGAACCGCAAAAATAAATAAATAAAAATTAAAAAAAAAAAAAAAAAAAAAACAAGCTCATAGATATAGATATGGAGAATATAGAGAAATGGGTCAACTGGGTTTTCTTTAAAGTTTCAATAAATTGAAAATTTTTTAAAATAAGAATTACTTTTAAGGATTTAATGAATGGCTACCTTTCAAAATACAGTAACGATAGTAACGTGAAAAAAAAGAAAGTAAATGGACGGGTTTCTCTTAGATGCCTAATATATCATGAAGAATCTTGGTATAATTTGGTTTTGGTCATTGTTTTTAGAGTAACGCTCACAAACTACAATCCTACTTTGCTTTTCTAAGCATATGTAGCTAAATAATATTACATGGGTAATGTGAGCTCTGATAATTTCTTTTTTATTATTAATTTTATTGTTTTGGCTGCATTACATGGCTTGCAGGATCTTAGTTCCCAGGCCAGGGATCAAACCTGTGCCCCCTGCACTGGAAGCACAGAGTCCACTGGACCGCCAAGGAATTCCCTCTTTTTCTACTTAAGTCAATGGACTCAAAAATAACCTCCTTGATTCTAACATTTATTGTTAAAAATCTTGTACAGCCTTTCCTCGTATCCATGTTACAAAGCACAATGTAACACACAAACATGAATTCAATGATATCTTCAAGTCAGAGGGGCTGAGAATAATCATTTGGAACCTTTGAGAGGAGCACAGAGGTGAAAGATGATGAGGAATAGCCAGTATCTCAAACATTAGAACATATCCTGCCTGATCTTTGATTTCTCAACAAATATTCCATATTATTGGCTTCTGTTTATTTTACATTTGCTTTTTTTTTCTTCCAGGAAAACTGGGAAAGATCCAGCTAGTTTAGATATCCAATCTATTTCTTTTCCAGCTAAAAAGTTTCCATTTACATTTTCTACCTCAGCATTTCTAAATTTTAATAATGCATCAACAGTTCATTATTTAAAGGAAAGATAATGTCTTATAAACTAACCTAAAGCATTATGCTGTATCTATATACTTACATCCAAACAATCAATAAACATTTATTGGGTCTTCCCATAAACCATAAGTCAGGTTGATAAAAATCATTAAAAAGCATTGGTACTTTATTTATGCAAGAATATAAATGTTCCTCCCAACAATATTTATCTCCTGGGGCGTGGTGAATCAAACTTACTAATTATGTTGGCTGTATTAATTTCTACTCTAGTGCTGTAGACGTTTCTAATATAAAAATTTTATACTTAGAAAAGAATTACTTTAAAAGGATGTACTGAATGAATGACTTAAAAAGATGACTCTTTATTTCCATAAGTAAAATAGCATTAATAAGTATACGGTAGAGGCAAGCAAAACTTTGTCATTAGACATGTGCACATATCACAAAGTCAGTGCCTAAAAGATTAGGACTCATTCAAGCAACATTTTCCCTGTTTGCAGTAACAACACAAGCTTTTACAGTCCTGACTTAAAGCCTCTTTGATGAAAATGGTGCGTCTGTCATTTAGATAAGTTTATAGGACTTAACATATGGAGTCAGCATTGCTGGATTGTGAATTCGTAAGAAACACCTTTATCATTTCCAGAGCTTGTACATAGCAGAAAATGCAATAAAGAGTGACACACAAATAATAGTTTTAACATTTATGAAAAATGCAACATGAATCATTGTGAGCCTTTCTTTCTCCTGTTTAACACTGCTATCAAAATAAGAACGTGGATTCAAAGGTAAGTATAAATCCTGCCTCAGGAGTATTTCCAAACATGCAAAGGTTTCATAAGCTGAACTGCAAGAGAATTTCCCTGCTGTGAGGCTCTACAGGACCAGCACAGTCAGCAGGATGTTAAGAATCCTTCCGCAAACATATGTTACCTAAGCTACTGGACTGATCCAAGGCTCATTATGTTTGCTGACAATCATTTTGAAAAGGCATAGGTCTAACACTTCTAAGGCAGCCAGTCATCATTTCAAAAAAGAATCAAAAGGTATCCTTTAAAAGTCTCTAATTTGGGGCTTCCTGGTGGCGCAGTGGTTGAGAATCTGCCTGCCGATGCAGGGGACACGGGTTCGTGCCCTGGTCCGGGAAGATCCCACATGCCACGGAGCAGATGGGCCTGTGAGCCACGGCCCCTGAGCCTGAGCGTCCGGAGCCTGTGCTCCGCAACGGGAGAGGCCACAACAGTGAGAGGCCCGCGTACCACCAAAAAAAAAAAGTCTCTAATTTGAAGAATGGTTAATTGAAAATATCAATATTCCAAAAAATTTCATACTTGACTGCTTAAGTAAACCAATTACTTATGTTGTAAGTTTTTATCAGTGGCCTTAAACACTGTTATAAGAAAGTCAAGGGGATGGCCAGAGTGATTAGGCCATCTTTCCACTGCTGGAATATTTAATTCCCTCTGAGGAAGAAAAATAAAAAATAAAACCAAATTCAACATGAAGAAAATTATATAGTTTATTTGTTCAACTTGTTTTGCAAGGAACCTCAATAATAAAAAGATGCAGGTAGAATATATTTATAAAAATAGTGAAACAGAGTTAGGCTGATATGTATGATACTATTATAAATTTACATTTATGTTTTCAGAGGACAATAGGTTTGAAAGTCCTTCCTCCTTATGAACTGCAAAATTAACCTTTTGTTAACCAATCTTTCCTCCTGCCCTTGCATTAAGGGAGCCACTAATTATTATATTAAACATACATATTAAACAGGCAATCCCTACTTTATAGCAAAAATGTCCTATAATAATGTGTTAAACTGTATATCACTTATAAATTCACCAAGATGCTAATTACCATGTTATTAAAAATCGTTACAATTGTCACCATAGCTAACATTTTTGCATGTGGTTACAGCTACACTCACCTTATTGGCATTTGATGTTAACATCAGTTCCACAAAGTTCCTCTTACAATGAGGGAAGGGGTTCATGCAGTCCTTTAAGCATTAATTGAATGCCTGCTATGCTCCCAGAATAAGGCCACGGGTTGGGAAGGAGAAAGGGGTGAAGACATGGCTCCTTCCTAAATTGTATTAGTCAGGGATGGTTAATTAGAATCTGCCCCTCAATTAAGCAAATCAGGAACCGAGAGATGGAAGGCAATACTAAACCAAAGTCTTCCATGGGCTCATTAAGTGACTAAGGGGAGCTAGTTTTCTCTTTTCTAACCTAAGAAGCATATGCAGGTGGCCCTCATTATTCGCAGATTCTATATTTGCTAATTAACCTAGCTACTAAAATTTATCTGTAGCCCCCAAATCAATACAGTACTGTTGTGGTCATTCACAAATATGTACAAAGCATCAAAAATTTTTGAGTTGCCTGATACAAGTGTTTCCAGCTGCCTTGAACAAGGAGGTAGCTCTGCCTTTTTATTGCAGTTCTCATACTGTAAAGAAGTGTCCTTCTCACGGTCTATTTAGTTTTTCTTGTATTTAGGCCTTTTTTCTTTTTTGGCCACACCACGCAGCTTGCTTGCAGGGACTTAGTTCCCTGACCAGGGAGTGAACCCATGCCCTTGACAGTGAAGGCACAGAGTCCTAACCACTGGACCACCAGGGAATTCCCTCGTTTTAATGCTTTTTGTTGGTGATTTCACTATATAAAATGGCTCACTATTTAAAAGTGTGGTGCTCAAGTGCTGTTTACCGTTCCTAAGTTCAAAAAGGCTGTGACGAGTTTGCAGCAAAAACACATGTATTAGGTAAGTTTCATTCAGGAATGAGTTACAGTGCTATTGGCCCTGAGATCAATGTTAATGGATAAACAATATATATAATGAAGCGTCTTAAAACAGAAACATACATACAACAAGGCTATGTATTGATTGGTTATAGAAAATGTTGTGATCAAAAGCTCTAAGAAACCTAACCCTGTGTTTCCCCTTAGGAACAATGGTTCGGTATTCCATCAGTATTTGCGGCAACTTTATAGAATATAACTACCCTAAATAATGAGAATCAGCTGTAAATATTATTGTTTTTAATTATATTTTATAGCATCTCTCATATTTTTGAATTAGTTTGAGAAAAATCTTAATCCATAATAAAAGATTAAACCAAAAATCCAAGGATTAAGGAACCTATTGTCCATAATTTCCTTCACAATATTAATTGTATCAAGTTTCCATGTGTTTAAGGTAAAAAGAAATGAACTTTGCAGCAGTGAATTTTTAATCGCCAAAGTATTACATAAACATTTGTTCCACAACTCCCTTTTAAATGAAAAAATATTTTTTAAGATCATGAAATTAAAGCAAAATAAATGATGCTTATATGTATATACACATATGTAAATATATATATTTTTTTTTTTTTGCTTGAATTCTAGGCTTTCAGTTCACACATTTCCCCTAGATTGCACTTCAGTGTCATTTAATCTGTGTTCCAATGGAAGAGCTATTGATTAAAGGTATTCAAAAGAATGGAATAGGTATTCTGATAGGTAGGTATTCTAAAATGCTTCTCAGTTTCACAATAAAGCTTATCCCCAGCTCTTTTTAATAACCTGTCTTCTCCATATAAAGATGGTATTCATGGTCCTGTTGATTTTTAAAAAAGTTTAAGGTCCACCCCTGTGAACACAGCCTGACACACAGAGAATGCAAAGATGGAACCCCTCCAACGTGCGTGCGCACACATGCACACACGCACGCACACAGGCACACACACACACACACACACACATTTGTCAGGAAAATGCTGAGAGCCCTAACCAGTAGAGGCGGGGGGTTGGCAGGGAACTGATCACATCCTCCTACATGGCCCCCTCTGGTGACAAACAGCATTTGTGAAATAGCAGCCCAGGGGTCAGGGTAAAATCTGTGGCAATGGAACTGGACCAAAAAATAGACTCAGAGGAACAGTAGATATGTAACCTTGACCTCATTAGTAGCAAACAGTAACCAACTGCTAATTACCTTATGGCTATATTGTAAACTGATAACGTGTGTATATAAATTGTGTATGTTTGTATATAAATTGTGTATGTGTGTATGTAAATTGGGTATGCTTGGCACCTAAAATTTGCAAGAATTTAATATGATTTAAGTTAGGGAGAGATGGTACTAGATTAATCAACACCCTCTAATGGAAAATGAAGGTTAAATCTTAAAGTAGTGATGAACTTTCTGGTGGAAAACATACTAATTGTACCAAGTATATTCACTTAGTCACATTAATTTAGCTTTGTTCTGTCCTGTATTCTGAGGAGGAGATAATTCAATCAGAATCAAAGTAAAATGAAGCTAGCTAGCTAACGGTTACCAGTAAAATAACACGTATGTTCTTCAAGAACAAAAATAATTCTTATAGTAGGCACATCACAATAAAAAGGATGCTGTAGTAAATGAAACAGTTTCTTAGAAATCCAGTTAGTTCCATGTATTGAATATATAACCTGAAGGATTAATTATATCAGAGCAGAGAGTGGCATGTATAACCTCTACAGAAGAAACTTTAGGATAGATTCTAAGATTACAAAGAGATGTCTCCCTCATCTTCCCCAAAGCACAGTTTTATAGCAACAAATAACTACAAAGCCGCATGTCTTTAATGTCTCAGTTCAAGTTTATACAAGAGACGGTGAGAAAACAACCCAAGACATAAGCCTACCAAGTGGCAATTACGGTTTGAACAGAAAAGGAAAGATCTCCAGCACCTAATACATATTGAGTGTCTATAAGTGCCAGGCACAGAGCTAGCATCCAGAGACACAGTGAAAGACAAGACAGACTTCATCACTGACTTAGTAGAATTTATATTTTAATGATGGCAAAGAGAAATACAAATGAATATAATGGTCATGGTAAGCGCCATGCAAGAGACAAACTGGGTGACGTAACTGAGAATAGGGTAGGCAAGGACCTCTTAGGGGGCTTAAAGGAGGTCTCCCTTGGGATATTTATGTTGGAACCAGAATTGTGAAAATGGGGGTAATGAAATGTATGAACTACGTTCATTGTGAATTTTGTTCACACATTGCTCATTATTATAATTATATTCAATTATGAAAATGGGGAGGAGAAAAAAAAAACTGCCAGAGAGACACATAATGAGCAAAACTATATAAAGTTTCATCACAAGTCTGGAAACACTGCCCCCTCTCACTGCAACCATTTTTCTTTCTACCTCAAGCACCAATGCAGAGTCACATAGGTTCATAATCAATAAAGACCACAAAACCAAGAAAAGAAAAATCCCACAGTTTCTGTTGTTAAGTCACTTCCAGAGGATATAGACTGCTCACAATAAAGCTATTATTTATCAAGCCTTGGCTATGTTATATGCATGATATGTATAGTACTTCATTTAATCCTCACAAGTCAAGAAGACAAGTGTTATAAACTCTGTTTTGCAGTTGAGTAAACTAAGATAGAGTCTAAATAATTTGTCGGCAGGTACACAGCTGTGGAGGAGTCGGGTTTGTACTCCGAAGCACAGTTGGACCTGTCAGACTGTGATTTTTAACTACCATGCTAGAAAGCAAAATTAAGGAAAGAATTGAAATGATTATCTTCTCTGGCTTTCTTTATTCATCCAATCACGTTCCCACTGACTGTACTGAGTTTTGCACTCAATTACTTAATTGCAGTATAAAAATAGACTTTGGCTTCTCTGGCGACACAACTTTTACATGCCAGGGATACTTGTAGAGAGAACAGTGGGAGGGACTTCAGATTTCACTGAAATGTCCGAATCAAACAGCTATAACGATACCGTCCTCAGATAAGAACTATCTTACCTTGTAGTCTGTATTTTTGTTTTGTAGAATTCCACATTTCATCAAGATGCCTGAATGGCAGCTTGATCCAGTTTTGACTTGATCCAGTGTGTAGCATAAAAGATGAAGATGTGATAGTGAAGTCATCATTCTAATTAATATTTCAATCATGCTTGCTAACAGCCTTTTACTTCCAATAGATAAACCAGCTTGCAAAAGGCGAGCACACCCCAAAAGATTTATCTAGGATTTCTCTTCAAACAGGAAATACAACCAGTGTTCAGACTATCTTATTGTGATTGGTCAAAGAGTGACATAATAGATTCGGTGATATTTGATACTTAATTTCATTATCTACACTAATGGAATTATAAATGAATCCACATACTCATAAGTTCATAGTTTTCCATTACCACAACTATATATAATTATCTAAAATACAGCCACCTTACTCAGTTATGCCTACCTTAAAATGGGTATTTCAGTCCAATTCGAATTTAAAGAAAATTTAGGAATGTCTGATTAATGATTTGGGGTCTAACGAAGTTAGAGAGGAAAGTCATTCTCAAGATAAACATCATTTCCCTGCTTTCTTTTAAATCTATCAGGCCAGGATTTTCTTTTCTTTTTTTTTTTTTTTTTTTTTGCGGTACGCAGGCCTGTCACTGCCGTGGCCTCTCCCGCTGCGGAGCACAGGCTCCGGACGCGCAGGCTCAGCGACCATGACTCACGGGCCCAGCCGCTCCGCGGCATGTGGGATCTTCCCGGACCGGGGCACGAACCCGCGTCCCCTGCATCGGCAGGCGGACTCTCAACCACTGCGCCACCAGGGAAGCCCCAGGATTTTCTTTCAGCAATTTTCTCTGGTCACCCCCATCTCCCCAGTGATATACAATGTCAGGAAGGTAGAAATCATATTTGTCATGTTCTCTGAATAATGTCCAGCTCTGGTCACAGGATGTTTTAAAGTCTGCATATCTCACATGTGTTTTTAATGGTCCAGTATTCATGGCATTGTTATGAGAGTGCATATCTTTACATTGGTAGGATTATACACCGTCATTTAAAAATGAGCCAGACTTCAATTCGTTTGGAACAGTTTCTAAAAATTTCCATACAAATATTCCAGTGTTGTTCACATGTACAGATAAGTCAATATGCCAGCAAACGATCACCTCTTTACACTCCTAACATAAACCTTGTGTGAATAAGACATACGTCAACATGACTGAATAATTCATTCACATCCTTGCTTTGCTGTCCTCGTACTACTCAGGGCTCACATTAAATGTCACCTCAGACAGTCCTTCTTAGTTCACTAATCTAATGGCACCCATCATCCCCTCACAACCTCCTGCTTTTTTATTAACAGAATACTTATCAGTGATAACTTTTGTTTAGGCGTTTGTTCTTTTTTTTCCCCCCTGGTTCTAACCAAGGCCAGTAAACAGCATAAGAACAGAGATTTATATTTCACAAATCATTCCCACTACCTAGCAAAGTACTTGCCACATAAGAAGTATACAATAGGGCTTCCCTGGTGGTGCAGTGGTTGAGAGTCCGCCTGCCGATGCAGGAGACACAGGTTCGTGCCCCGGTCTGGGAAGATCCCACATGCCGCGGAGCGGCTGGGCCCGTGAGCCACGGCCCCTGAGCCTGCGCGTCCGGAGCCTGTGCTCCGCAACGGGAGAGGCCACAACAGTGAGAGGCCCGCGTACCAAAAAAAAAAAAAAAAACAGTATACAATAAATGCTTGTTGAATGATATGTGAGTGGATGAATCAATGTGTGAGAATGGAAACCTGAGAAACACATATGGAAATACATTCATTCATCCGATAAATACCCCATCTTTAGGCATCATGTACTACTGATTTTTAAGAACTTGTAATATTATGATGAAAGAAGAAAACATGCCTTTTATACCAGTGGTTCTCAACTGAGTGCAGAGGGGAAGGACATTTCACAATATCTGAAGATGTTTTTCCTTATCACAACTGGCAGGGTAATACTGGCATCTACTGGGAGGCCAGGGATGCTGATGCTAAGCGTTCAACACTGTGTAAGGTAGCACCCTACAAAACAGAAGTACCCAGCCCCAAACTTTAAGAGTACTAATGCTTTATACTATTCTCTATTCCTCACAAGAATTTAACTTAACACATATTTATTAGGCAACTACCATATGCTAGTATCAAATTGAATTTCTGTGAAGAAAAAAAGACATGTTGTAGATGGATTACAAACAGATTGACTAATAGATAGTTGACTTGCTAGATGGAAAGATAGAGGGATATATGGCTGGATGCATGGGTACTTCATAGATAGATATATGCATATATAAACCAAACTACAGCAGTCACAACACTGCGTGTTGGACTAAAATAAACCATATTAGTGATTGCTAATTGCAGGACATTTATAGTCTTGCTATCATCTTATTGTATCTCCATAGAACATGTTCTTTTTAACAATAAAATATTGGACTGCATAAAAAATGCACATGAGTTTGGGGAGAGACTGTATGGTCATTCTGGCATTATTGCTAATGATATTTGTGAACAGATTGGCCGTAAGTGAGAACCGATAACCAGTTTTTAGTTAGGTGCCCCATGAAGTAAATATAATGTCTTCTTCAAATGAAAGGCATGTGTCTCTTTCCCAAAAACGAGCATCACTGTGACAAGTGAGAAATGTATTAACTATGTAGATGGAATGCTTCTGCATATGATTCGGTAGCAAACTGGAATCTAGGCAAAGACTTTGAGCAGAGGCTTTTCAAAAACAGATGCTCCAATAGTGGGGATTATACTTAGATCACTGGATAGAAAAGAAAAATTTTATTTCCTTGGAAGTCCTACATTTTACATAGCATGGCCCATAAATCAGGTTATGAGTAGCAAAGGCAGGATTTATAAAAAGATAGGGAGTAGAGGTAGCTTCCTCCAAGTCTTCCTCATTTCCACTATAGTATGGAGGGACCCATAGTGTATGCTTTGGAAGCTCATATAGCAAAACTGAAATGATACAGAGAAGATTACCATGGCCCCTTTTTAAGGATGACATGTAAATTTACGAGGTCTTCCACATTTATCAGTGGGATGACATATTCAAAGTGCTAATGATCAACCAAAAATTCTAAGTCCCTCAAGACAATTCTTCAAAATTAAGGAGAAATTAAGACATTCCCAGGTGAACAAAAACTTAATTTGATGCTACCATATCTGTCCCACAAGAAATATTAATGTGACTCCTTCAAGCTGAAATGAAAGGGCACTACATGTTAAGTTGAATTTACACAGGGGAATAAAAAGCACCAGTAAAGGAAAATATATGACACTGTATATTTTTTTTTTTTTTTTTTTGCGGTACACAGGCCTCTCACTGTTGTGGCCTCTCCCATTGCGGAGCACAGGCTCTGGACGCGTAGGCTCTGTGGCCATGGCTCACGGGCCCAGCCGCTCCGCGGCAGGTGGGATCTTCCCAGACCGGGGCACGAACCCGTGTCCCCTGCATCGGCAGGCGGACTCTCAACCACTGCGCCACCAGGGAAGCCCTATATGTATTTTTTATAGCTCTTTTTTCCTCCTGATTAAAAGATAATGACATGAAGCAATAATTATAAAACTGTATTGATGAGTTTACATTGTATAAAGATGTGATTTGTATGACAGTAACAGCACAAAGCAGAGAGGAGATAACAGGAATATACTGGGGCAAAAGTTCTGTATACTACTATTTAGTATTAATCTGATACATTGTTTTAGGTCAGACTAATTGTAATCCTCAGGGCAACCATTAAGAAAATAAAATTTTAAATACAGAAAAAGAAGCAACAAGGGAAGTAAAATGATACACTAGCAATTATTTAACACGAAAGAAGGTACTAAGGGAGGAGTAGAAAAACAAAAAAATTGACAGAAAAGATAGCAAAATGCTAGATGTCAATTCTACTGTATTAATAATTACATTAAATGTAAATGGATTCAACACTCTAATTTGAAAGCAGAGCTTAAAGAAAATTTTCCAGCCAGATGCTGTTCAGAAGTGAAAAACTTCTGATTCAAAAATGTTTATAGGCTGAAAGTAAAAGGAAGAAAAAGTAACCGAAACAGATCTTGGGTGGCTATGCTACCATTAGCCAAAACAAACTTTAAGAAAAACATTGTTACTAAAGACAAAGAGGGACATTCTTTATAATGCTAGTAAGTCAACCCGTCAGAAGATATAACAATTATAAACTAAGTGTACCTTAAAATAGAGTCCAAATACACAAGATTAAAAATGGACAGAAATGAAGGGAGAAATAGACAATTCAACAATAGTTGGAAATTTCAATACTTCACTTTCAATAATGGATAAAATAACTAGGCAGAAGATCAACAAGGAAATTGAAGATCCAGAAGTTTCCATGGGCTTTTGTGGGAGGACACAGGAAGAGCTGAATAGAAAACCACAGAGACACTATACCAGGATAGAGTAAACCTGTATTAGTATGAGTTCTCCAGAGAAACAGAACCAACAGGATATGTATATATGCATATAGATGTAGATACAGATATACAGAGATTTATTTTGAGAAACTGGCTCACACAATAGTGGGGCTTCTTAAATCCCATTTGTGCAGAGTAAGCTAAGAGGCTGGAGACTCTGGAATGAGTTGCAGTTTGAGCCCCCAGGCCGTCTGCTGGCAGACTTCCTTCTTGCCATCAGGCAAGGTCAGACTCTGTTCTATAAAAGCGGTCAACTGATTACATGAGGCCCACCCACATAACAGAGGTCAATCTGCTTTACTTAATGTTCACCAATTTAAATGTTAATCGCATCCAAAAAAATACCTTCACAGAAACACCTAGAATAATGTGTGACCAAATATCTGGGAACTGTGGCTTAGCCAATTTGACACATAAAATTAACCATTGCAGGCTCCAGTGATGAGTTGGACAGATGATATGGCTAAGACTCAGAGGGGCCTAGCACCACGTATGGCTGTTATCACAACTGAAGTCATCTTGCGCTCTTACATTTTCTCCTGTGCTTCCTCTGACCCTACCCAGGACTGTACTGGGCAGTAAATCACTTCTGTTACAAAGGGCTTTGTAGTTAATAGGTATCATTTAATAATCATTAGGACCAGATGGCCCCTATGCTCTGTTAGTCCCGTTAGTCCCCAAACTATGATGACAACTTGTACTGACTATTCCCCCCAGCCACAAAACTACTGATAGTTAGCCATTCATAAATCTTGACTTACGAATTCACGTCCTGTTTCCAAGCACCTATCCCTATACCCTAGGTTAACTATAACATTATCCCAATGGCCCACTGGCAGTGTGGAATGCAGCTGCAAATGCTTCCAGATCTGTGTCTGCCCAATCCCACCCTGTGAGTAAATTACCCTGCCTCATTTTTCAGTCTCATGATGCATGTTCAGTTTGGTGGGCACTTTTTGTTCCCCCTGTCCTCCAACACACCACTTAACAAAACTTGAGGTGGAGAATCAAAACCAGAGGATTTCTGGGCCCTGGTAGTGCAAAAGAACCAGCAGAATCACAATTTTGCCAGCCTCATAATTTACAACAGCCTGGGGTGCTGGTCATGACTGGGTGACTTAGACATTAAATGCTAACCGCAGGGCATGATGGTGAGAGCAAGAAGGGAATCAGAAGATAGCACGGGCCTGATCACTTGGGCTATGAGCCCCTTTCTATGCACCCATGGAGTCATGTAAATTCCCAGGCTCTTTGGCAATTTCTTGGGGAGTAGAAGTCTAAAAAGGAATATCTGAAGCACTGAACAATTGCTAAGGAGACTAAGTTACTCAAAACGGTTAAGGTTTTACAACCTGAACACTACTGAAATTTTGGACTAGATAATTCTTTGCTTTGGAAAGATATCCTGCGCATTGTAGAACGTGTAGGAGCATCACTGACCTCTACCCATGAGAGACCAGTAGCACCCTTTCCTTTCCCAAGTTGTGACAATCAACAATCTCTCCAGACATTGTCAGATACTCCCTGAGGGGCAAAATCACTCCAGATGAGAACCACTAGGTTAGAGAATGTGATATTCTTAATTGGAAAATTCTCTAGCCAAGAGTTTTACATATTGTGTGTGTATGTGTGTATATACATCCGTATGTGTGTGCACACGTTTGTATGTGGGTGTGTATGAGTGACAGGGAGGACGGGCACTTACTATTAGTTAATTCCTAAAACCAGGGAGGAAAAAGATTGCCATCTATAACCCATGAGAGAAGAATATGTATTAAACTACCCAGCTAACCAACACACCAAAGTTCTTGTAGTTCAACTCTTTACCCTTCACTGATCCCTCATGGGAAAAGTCATTTAGTTGATTATAGTCGAGGTGACAGTTTCCATCACCCCAACTCTCGCCTCTTGTGCCATTCTTGAATGCTTGCCTTTAGACAGATTCAGGCTCTCTTTCTCAGATCCTGCTCGCATGTAGTAAATATACCAGAAGGAGTTCTGAACCAGCTTTACCAGTAATGAAAATATTTCAGCATTTTAATTCTTATCTAACTTATTTTGTAGGTCCTTCAGTTTGCCATTAATGATAAAATGATTTGCCACAGATTATTTTCTTCTTTTAATAAGAAAATTATTTTCTTTTTTCAAGAAGACTGAGTTTCAATTTTCTTGACAAATTTTGCTAGAAAAAGGTTTATATACCATCCATGTCAACACAACAGTCTCTTGAAAAACCCCTGCAAAATCTCCCATTCTTTTAAGTACAAATTGTCATCACTGTTGCTGAAATTAAGTCTTAGTCTATCAATAACATTTTAAAATCTATTTTAAAATTTTATCTTAATTCTGACTTAGCAAAGATATTCCATAGACACATAGAGCACCAGTATAGACCTCTTTTTTATTTATTTCTCTCTTTTTTTGTCTAGTGGAAATCTGATTTTATCCCAACACAAGCATAGTCAGCAGTTTAGAAAAAACACTGGGCAATGTGAAATAAAGGACTATATTTTTATGCAGTGGTTTTATACTCAGTAGGAAAAAAAACCCAGTAGGAAAAAAAAAGGCATTAACACATTTTCAAGGGACTTCGCAAGTGCAATTTTTTCCCTTGGCTCAGCATTTCATTTTTACAGGATCTATTAATCAAGTCTAAGCAGCCTTTAAATCCCCAGTCCCTACTTCAGGTTGTTTCACAACTGCTGCCCTCTTCTCCCTTTGTCTCTAGTACTATCTTCCTCTTTCTCTATTGTTTTAACTCAGCTCTTTGCTCTACTCCTTCAATCATCCCCATCTACCATCCTTTGAGAACAGCAGCCATCAATTTCCAAAACCATACAAGGACTAACATTTATACTTTTGAAGGGAATTCACTGAATAATAAAGATCATTTAAGAAATGCCAGGAAAAATTGATTACTCCAGAACTTAGAGCAACCAGTCCAGACTGGAGAGAGAAAAAAAGGAAAAAGATGACAAATTCATCTTTGTTATTTATTGTATTTGAATATTAAAACTCACAGAATCTAAGAAGTATTTAACTTAATTGAGAAGAGACCAGCTATAGAAAACAGCTCCCCTTAATTACAGTAAACCTTTTAAGAAGCTAAAGGTCTGTAAAAAGATGTATAAGATTAAAAAAATAGTACAGCGATAAAAGGAACCACGTATCTCCTTCGCTACGAAATTGTTAGACCAAAATTTTTTCACTATTTCACTAAAGTGGAAAGCCAAGTTAAGTGGTTGGCTATTTTCTTCTCTGTCCTTATCCTTAAAAGTAACTGAAAAATTCCCAAGTACCTAAAGGCTAAACATCATTAATCTATTTTTCTCAGATACCTGTCATAATTCTGAATGTTTTTATTCTATAGGTGCATTTTATTCATGTCCCCATAAAAATACTAAGATCTGGGCATGAGAAATACAGAGAAATCAGAGTAATCCCAACTTGACTGAAACCATTTAAAAGCCAAGGGCAAATCCAAGCTTTCTGTTTTTTTCTTCCACAACAAGACTCAAAATAATGCCATTTCTTGCTTTGTTCCTATCCTTGATAGAGTTCAGATACTAAAACATTACTTCCTGTCTGAGATTTGCAGACTGCCATTCATAACATCATAAAATACCGCTTTTATTGAGTAACTCTGTGTGTACCTCTGCAAGGAAACAGTCTCTTCCTTAGGTCCAATATCCCAAATCTACCATTATGCTTCTTGAAGTGACAGAAAACTGCTTTCAAATACAATTTCTACCCCGCCTTTTTATAGATACTGTAAAAAAAAAAAAAAAAAAAGCAGCAAATCAAACGGAAAAACAGGTTAATTTTATGCCAATCACGAAACCTGGTGACAGGTGCTGCCATATGTTGCGACAAGATCTCTTGACCATGGGTCATCGCTTTGAAAGCAACTAGAGAATGTCTTGCAGTACTGTGACACACAGAAAGGCCCCCTGGGATCTCATGCAAAGAGACGGGTATGAAATTAACTCGTGGCATCATGGTATTTTCCAAACATGACAGCTCCCAGGTCAGTAGCCAGTTAAGCACAGTGGGGATTGTGGGCGGGGGTGGGGGGGGAACTTCGGCATCTAGTAAACGATTTCAGTGGAGTCTCTGGTGAGACCTAAGAAAAAACCATCCCCAGAGAGATGTCTAGAAAAGTTAAAATCATAGAAGGCAGTGGGCAAATATCAATACATTAAGTTAAGCTAAGTAACTCTGTTTTGGACAGTCTCCTAATTTTACTTTGCTTCCTGGACCAGTTTCCACAGAGAAGACGAATAAAGTATTCAGTATGATGATTTTGAAGAGCTCTTTGTTTCTTCCCTGAATTAGAACAAGAGTTTCAGTCATGAGTTGAGGAAGTACTGAAGCAACCACGCTTCCTCCCAACACACACACAAGCGTGCACACGAATGCGCGCACGTGCGCGCACACACACACACAAATTCCCAAACTGGAACTTTCACAATTGTGTTACATGCGCAAATGTAAAATCTCATTATAGAAAATAGAGATGTTAAAAGAGCAAAGCCAAACACTTGCATCATATAATAAATGCATGTGTCGCAGGCTTACTTTACTGACTTCTGAGTTAATTCCCTTTCCTACACCATTTCCAAATGTCACGTCAAAGGTAATAGGTGGAAATGGGCAAATACAGAGTAGGAAGAATAAGCAAATTTAGCATCTAGAAATATAGCCACCTAAACCAGGTATTTATTTTCTTTGAATTCCTAGTATAAAAACAAGACTTTTGCACAATTTTCATAGTACGTTTTAAGAGAAACAAATCATAAGCACAGTGATTGTAGTTTGAAATGCAAGCAATTTTTGGTCCTGAAAGCATAAAAGTTACATAGGAATATGAATGTGGTAGGGAGAGAGAAATTACACGGGATTAAATGCTATGTTCTTCTGTCAACAGGCAAATTAAGTGTATTAATGTTATGTGTGTATACAAAGAGAGACTATTAAACTCTAGTTTCACAGTCTGGGCACTAGTTACTAATGCCTAGTTCTTTATTTTACTTTTTTAAATACAAACTTTCCTCAGAATTACTTTATGATCCTAGTATGTGGACCTTACCATTTAATTCTAGGACTGGGAATACCTTAATTATCAAATAATATCCTTCAATTTCCAAGCAGTTGTTTAACACATTTTAAGACCAGTAAGCATTCAGCATATTATAAATGATTTCCTGGAATGACAATATATGTAACCAACACTATAGAACACATACTATGTGCCACGCACTGTTCTAAGAACTTTATAAGTAATTCACTGAATCGTAATAAAACAATCCTCTGAGGTACGTACTATAATTATCTCTAACGTTCAGATGAGGTAACACGGAAGCAGAGAAGACAAGCCATTTTAAACACATCTACAGCTAATATGTGGACTACTCTACAGTGGAACCAGAATCCGGGCTCTTAACCTCCACGTTATGATGCCATGAAAGTCCTTTCCAGATCAGGGCTCAACAACCTTTCCAGTCATGACGTTTTCCCTGGGACTTAAGTTCTTTTTGTTATCGCCATTTGAATTTCATGGACTAAGAGAATGGAGTCACTGAATTCCGTTAGTTGTAACTACACCACCAGCGTGATCAAACACCAACTTTCTTTCAAGCAGGTTAAATTCTTCTGCATCCCCAGCCCACCATCGCCCCCGCAAAGTCTCCAAAGCAAGACTCTAACAGCCTTAATGTTTTAACGACTCCAGCCTTCAGAACAAGATGATTCATTCAACATGTTTTATTGAGTAACTACAATGTATATACATTATATATATATATTATATGCATTAAATAGAGTAGTGAATTAAACAGACATGATCTTTACCTTTCACATTTTATTTTGGTGAGGAAAATATATATTCATTGTCATGATTACTTTTATAACATAAAATTTATTTTTAAAAGAATGGTATAAATAGGTGACTTATTTGAACTTTGAAGTCCAGTAGGTCTTCAGCTCTAACTCCTCTGATTACTAGGTTTTAGAACTTGAATTACTTTCTTAACCTTTCAAATTCACAGTTTTTTCAACTATAAAAAGGGAGTAATAGTGCTTTAAAGGTGAAATGAGATTAAGTATAAAATGCTTAGCATTTTATAGAAAATTAGAAAATTGCTTGGCACGTATATATATATATTCAATTAATAGTATCTCTACATCATTGCTAATAATGTTTAAATTTTACACATGCATCCTTTTATGTAAGTTTATCTTTACACAAGTGTTCTTTTCAGACTAAGAACTATCCTTTTGAATAGTAGTAATGGCCTTTTTTCAATTTCAGGAAATAAAGATTTCTCATGATAAAACAGTAAGTTTATTCAATTCCCCATTCAACAGTCTTATGAATACATAAACAATTAGACTACTGGAAAAAAGGCAGCACACCTGGTCTCTAGGCGTCCACTGTTCCCTGTCCATGACACCATGCAAACCATCTGTTGGCTTTTTCTGCAGCAAAATACTGAATATTTCACTACACTAATTGACAAAATCGTGTCATTATACATGGCAATTAAAACAATTCATAACATACGTTTTTTATCATAGACATGAAGCAAACCTGGACCCACTCTTGCCATCAATACACATAAACAGAAATAAGAATGTAATATTGTGGAAGTTACAAGCACTCACAAATAACTGGAAAGCAAGTAGGATATTTGCTTTTGTTCTGCAATGATAGATTTATATTTTTAATCGGACAATGGAAATCTGACCAATGAAGATTAAGTTTAAAAAACAAATTAGGGCTTCCCTGGTGGTGCAGTGGTTAAGAATCCGCCTGCCAATGCAAGGGACACGGGTTCGAGCCCTGGTCCGGGAAGATCCCACATGCCGCGGAGCAACTAAGCCCGTGTGCCACAACTACTGAGCCTGCACTCTAGAGTCCATAGGCCACAACTACTGAGCCCGCGTGCCACAACTACTGAAGCCCACGTGCCTAGAGCCCATGCTCCACAACAAGGAAAGCCACTGCAATGACAAGCCCGTGCTCTGCAGCGAAGAATAGCCCCCACTCGCTGCAACTAGAAGAAGCCCGCACACAGCAACCAAGACCCAATGCAGCCAAAAATAAATAAATATTTTAGAAACCAAATTATTTTAAGATAGCAAAGTACATTCTTAGGATATTAGTATGATACTACATAATGAGTCATGCAGTGAGCAAGAGCCTGGCCCAGCCCTATGAGCCAACAGCTAAGTAAACTTGGGCCATCACTGATCCTGCCTGCCCTCCCCCAATCTAAGGGGTAGTTTCATTATTAGCAAATGGGTAGAATAATCCCAACCAGCACCTACTGTGTGCACAGTGCCATGTTAGGCACTGAAGATACAGTGGTGAGCGAGACCAGCCTGGAGCCTGTGTTGACAGGATATACTATCTAAGTTGCTTAGTCAGAAAAGGGAGGTACTTCTTTCTCATAAAATGCTGAGGCTGTTACATGGTCCACTAGAAAGACACATGAAGATGCTACAAGGATCACAGCGCTTTATACAGAAAACCTAAGAAATTAAATATCAGTATTTCTTGCACATTAGCAATTGGGTAAATCCTCATATAAATGAAAGAAACACAGAAAAATTGGGCATTGACTGAGGCAAAATATACCTGTACTTCCCCAACTGGAGGTAAAATTTTTTTCAATTACAGATGGCTTAGATACTCCTGAAAATGGCCAAAAATATTCTATTTAAAATTTGAAAACCACAGTAGGGGAATCTAAAACCAAATAATGTGCTGTTTCCAGTGAAAGGGAGCTATTGGTAGCATGTGTGTCAGCCTATCTCACACTCGGGTTAAAAAAATAAATAAACCAAACAATGATTTCAACAGAAAGTTCTATTCCAGTATCTGGGTTTAGAAGCTTGTGGGTTGGTGAACTTGAAAATCAGTTCTTTCCTCATTTAACTCATTTGAATAGTGGGTATATTTATTCTGCTTATCTAAAGACAGCTTTAGTTGGCTTAATAGTTTTGAATGTTAATTTGAGCATGGTTTAACCTAGGCAAACTCATTTATATTGGAATAGTGATGTATACGAATAGTACCCAAAATGTATGTGTGTGTGCACAATGCCTTACAGGGATCAGAAATTCCATGTGAGACAGTACTCTGTCCAGATTTGCTCTTTCCAAAATGGTAGCCATTAGCCACATATACTAGTTACATTTACATTAATTAATTTTAAATTTAATTTTAATTAAAATGAAACAGAATTAACAATTTAATTTCTCAGTCTGTCACACTTCAAGTGCTCAACAACCACATGTGACTTCAGGTTACCATGTCGGACCAGGCAGATACAGAACACTTCTAACACTGAAGAAAGTTCTATTGGGCAGAGCTGGTGTGGACATTTGTTTATTTTCATTCATACATTTATTCGTACTCATTTTGGGTTCTTTGCACCACAAATATTAAGTACCTACCATGTGTCCAGCCAAGGGCTAAGCCCTGAGACACAATGGTAAGCAAATATATTGTTCCAATTACCACGGAGCTTACATTCCTATGGGGTAAATAGACATTAACTGAATAATCACACAAATAAAGATAAAACTGAAAATATGGTAAGTGCAAAGAAGGAGATGGAAGAGGTGCTATTTTAGAGGGAGGAGATCCATCTACCCAGCAAAGATGACTCTGAAGTGACAAGTGACTTGAGCTAAGGTAGGATGTCCAGGAGCTAGCTGGGCAAAGAGGCAAGAGAGTGTAGTGGGCACAGATACATGAGCATGTGCAAACGCTCGATGGTCAGGCGGGCCTGGAGAAAATGAGGAAGGTAAAGGTCAGTGGATGGGAGTATGTGAAGAGAGGGGGGATGTGTTCACAGTTGAGCCTGCAAGTTACTTAGGTTTGTATTACTGAAGCTTTGTAAACCATGTAAAGAGCTTGTCTTTACCCAAGATAATAGAAATTAATTTTAAGGCACGCCAAGTAATGTCAAGCAGAAGGATGGTGTGATTAACTTTGTATTTCAGAAAGAATCTCTATGTAGAGTATGAGGAACTACCATATGGGCAAGAGTATATAAGAACAGTTAGGAGACATGTCCATGCATATTATCATCCTGCCACCTGCCACCTCGAGTTTAAATATAGACAGATTATAATTTAAAATCAAGATGCATCCATACTTAGACAGCTAAATTTTTGAAAGATGTTATTATAATAGAAAACATAAACCTAACATCAAACTCATGGATCTGATAATTTCCTAACATACACAATTTCACCCATCCACAGAAGACAACGGGAGAGGGAAGCGACAGGGAATAATGTGAATATGCTGAATTTAGCTCCTACCAGTATTGATGAGGCTTAATGGCCGAACAATGAAGGTGCAGAGAGGACCCAGCTCCTGAATGAGATTAAAGGAGATGAGGGAGGCTGAGGAGAAAGTGATGAAGTTTCATAGTCATAATTATCTCAAAGAAATTAAAGAGCTTAAATACTTGTGGGGAAAAGGCAGCCAAACTAAAACCTATTGATTCAGGTTCTTGGAGGAGGAACTCTGAATGTGGTCACAGGAGGGGCAAACTCTTTTCGGTCGCGAAAAAGCCACTAAGCAAATTCTAGCTATTGTACACTCAGCAACACCAAAAAGACTGAAAAATGCACAGAACTTCGATGAAGTGCTTGATTAACTATGACCTCCTCACTGTTCCTAGAGTATGTGCCAAACTTTCTTTCCTAAAATCTTTGCCACTGCTGTTCACCTCACTTGAATGGCTCCTTCCCAGATACTCACACAGCTACTACTCTGATCCAATGTTACCCCTTCAGAGAGGCCTCCCTTGGCTATCATATTTAACAGTGGCCCATGTCCCTGCTTTTACTTTTCTTAATAGGAAATATCATCACCTGACACTTTATTACCTCTTCATTGGTTTGGCTATTTGTTACCTCCCTAGGTTAGACTATAACTCCCATAAAGGCAGAAATCTGTCTTGTTCATCTCTGTATCCCCAGCACCAAATGCCTGGCAATCATACGAGTGCAATAAGTACTGGGTGAATGAATGCTTGAATGAAAGAGAGGATGTGTTGAGTTGAGAGTACAAATCCAGCAGTCAGTCATCTTTGGAACGTTTATCACAAAATGTGCTGATTGCTACTTTGAACTAGTTCAACATAAACACTTGCCTGATCTTGTAACATCCTTTCTGCAATGCAAACAACTCCATAGCCTTTCTAGTTATGAGACTGAAAAGTCTCTCCTGCCTTTGTTGGCTTCTTACAGTTGAGTGTCATGGCTAACACGTTCACTTCCTACATAAGCTACCTGAGGGAAGAATCTATGTCTACCTCATATTCCTATGTCCGCAGAACCAAAACACAGCATTTTGTAATGAAAGGAATTTGTGTTCTTGAAATGTTTCTGAGAGGGAAACTGTAAAGGGGAAATAAAAGAAGGCTTGAAATGTATGAATTAGAAATATATCTATTACTAGGACTTCCCTGGTGGTCCAGTGGTAAAGAATCTGCCTTCCAATGCAGGGTACCTGGGTTCGATTTCTGGTCAGGGAACTAGGATTCCACGTGCCATGGGGCAACTAAACCCATGTGCCACAACTACTGAGCTTACGCACCCTGGAGCCCACACGCCACCACTAGAGAGGGAAAACCCTCACGCCACAACTAGAGAGAAGCCCAAGCAGACAGCACGCCATAACGAGAAGATCCCACATGCTTCAACAAAGATCCCATGTGTGGCATCTAAGACCCGACACAGCCAAAAAAAAAAAAAAAAGAGGAGAAATGTATCATTACTAAACCTAAGACTTGGAAGAAGACCATAAAATCCATTCAGAAATGCCAAAGAACAGTATTGATAGGAATAAAAAACAAAATTATGAATTGGAAATACATATATCACTACCCCTAAGGTTTGGAAGAGTACAAGAGTACCTGCAAATTTCACAAAAAAACAAGGTAATGAGAGAAATAAAACAACTACAGCAACAAATATAGATACATCCTGAGGCTTTGAAAAGAATAAATTTCCCCAATATTTTTGGTATTGCTACATGTGCTTGTACAAATAAAATTTTTTAAATAACACTAGCAATATTATGGTAAAGTAAAAAAAAACAATGGCAATTTAAAAGTAATTAATAGGTGTAAGAATTCCATGTATTTAAGGCAACTGATAAAATTATTTATATGCATATTATTTATGAATATAAAATTGTATTTGCCCAATTCTGCTGAAATCCTGCTACATTTGCAGAAAATGTCTACCGTATGATTTCACAGCTAGCACATATCAAAACAGTGTTTTATCACAATGTGATTTTTAATAGCTAGAGATATGACTACCAAAGAGAAATGTCGCAAAAACATGATCTGCACTTAACATGAAAGACGACTTTCATAAGAGTGCTTCGAACACAGCACGCATACAAAAGGAAGAACCATGATGCACCCATAACACACAATACTCTCACCACATTCAATGCTCACTTTGATTTCCCTTTCCTGTCCCCATTGTTCCTCTTCATCTCTTTGTCAGATAACGTTATCACACATTTCCCGATTTCTACAGCTTAGCATGAAAGTATCAGCCTTAGCAGCTCTGCATCCCTGGATTTCTATTTATGCCAACGTCCATTCAAAGTTAAAAATTGTGACAGTTTCTCCATCCTCACACATTCCGGGTTTTTCATCTCATGGGAATTTCTACTTGGTAAATGTATCAAGTAGACTTCTGTAATCTCCCTGTCAACCACTCTGCCTATGACTAGCTAGAAAAAATCAGTGGGCACAAGGGGTCTACATGCAGGGAAAAGAGAATAGGAGGCCTCACGGAGTTCTCTAATCCAGCTGTGATTGGTTTATCAAGGATTCTCACCTAGGTTGGAACATTAGCATGAAATGATTTCACTTTTTTCTTCAAACGTTGCTTTCAACACTACTTTGTCAAATTCTGCTTCCCACCACTCTATGCTGTCTTATTCCATAAGCCTCAAGTCACTCTTTAGCACTAAATATCAGGCTGGTTCAGAATGCTCCCTCCTTCCCCACTTCTGGCCAGAACTATGCTGGAAGGAGCTGGAATGAGGAGAGTAATGTCATCACTTCTTTTATTCCTCCTCTCTCTCTAGCATCCTGGAATTCAAACTGATGCTTCTAGACTGGATCTTCAGTTGTGTCGGCTCCTGAACAGGCCCCTGGCACTCCCACCTCTACCCAGTTTCCACCCCTAAGTACAGAGCCCAGACCCTCTTGTTGCTGTTGTCACTGTGCTCCTAGCCACCCCCCAGGGGTGTCTGTTTGATAGATGGGACATTTCAGGCACCCTGCTAGGCCCAATGGTGAAAGTCTGGACTGCTTTACCGGGTCCATCCTACCCTCTCCCCTCAGTTCGCTCCTGCCCTGCTCACATCAGCACAGTAGGAGATCAGGAAGTCGTCACTGATTCAGGTAACAGGGAACAAACTACCAGTCTCCCACCTTTCAGGCATATCAATCTGTGCGAATGTGTCATTGACCCCTTCACTTGGCTTTACAAAGGCAAAAGCGCTACAGAGAGAATCCCCTCTTACCACCGACAGTGTACATTGCGCAAGGCTAAGACATTTCAAAGAGCCACTCTCACCCTCCTGGCCCTGAATCGTGCTGTGTACAAGCTGCGCAGCTGAGGTAATGGTTGGGGAAATCTGGCTTCTTTCAGCTCTTGGGAACCCCCTGCGTGGTATACTACTGTAACAGAGCAGGACTCTATGACGCCTTCCTACAGTAGACCCCCACTCATGTCCTCCACCTGCCTTTTGTTTGTTAAAAAAAAAAAGATTAGTCAAAGAATAAATTTAATCAGAGAAATGAGAAAATGCAGAAAGAAAGGGAAACAGTCAAGAAAAACAAAATAATACTTTAGCCATTAAACAAAGTCAAGGACCTTTAGTTCCTCCTCAAGGACTGTAGATGATATTCTGAGCCGTGTCCTTTGAGCTGTTTTGCAGATACTGAAACCCCCACCAGGTGGAAGAAGTTAACTGTCTGCCGCCCACAAGCACATAGACCCCAGACCAGCTGGAAGCAGAAGGTTGAAGATGCTGACTCCCGATTACCTCACCACTAGCCAATCAGAAGAATGTCCACGGAGCTGACCACGCCCTGCTCTGTGAACACTGTAAGACTCCTCACTACCCTCTCCAGGGCTGGACACACAGTTTTGAGGGCATTAGCCCACTGTGACTCCCTTTCCCTGGCAAAGCAATAAAGCTATTCTTTTCTACTCCACCCAACACTCTTTCTCCAAGTTTCTATCAGGCAGCAGTGAACAGAGGCCAAGTTCCAGCAACACAAGTCTCCGCTCTGCTTTCCGCTGTGGGTTCTAACTACCAACTTGGGAGCAACAACAACAACAAAAACACTAAGTCTCACTCAACATCCTTTCAACACTCATTACCAGAGAAGTGTAAATTACGCTAATATTTTAGCCACCACCTGAATTGCTCTTTGTCTTTATACCCTCTGTTCTAGAGAAGCAGAGCGAATTATTTCCTAAAACTGAGTCCTAATAATGGACACAGGATCTAAATCCAAATCGGCCATTAAGATTGTGTTTTAATTGTTTTCTGTATGTTAAATAAAACTAAGATTTATAGGTGCCTCTGAATACAAAATTATTAAATTTTGTAACATATTTATGGCATGTATAATAATCTTGAATAAAGGAAAAGGAACCTGTATCAACAATTCCATTAATTATGAAATTGAATCCAATATAAGCACAATCTAGTCATCATTAAATATACTTTCCATGTCACTGCTGTAACTTCTACAAAATCTTATACTTTATTATTCCAAATTAGTATTTGAGTCACTGTTTAAAATAAAATGTAACATAGAAGCTTGGGAAATATACTGAAAATCTGCACGCAAAGAATTAAACCTATTGAACATGTGCTGGGGCAAAACACATTTAGAGCAAGAATAAACAGAAAATGTGATAATGACAACAAATATGAATGGAATAAACTACCAGCTGTGATAAAAAAAAAAAACAAAGCAAGTTTTTTTTCATAGGGAACACACCATTTTAAAATTGACCATCACCGGCACAGGTGATTAAACTCACGGCTAAAGGTGAGATTCCTGACGCAAATGCATTTCTAGGATAATCATTAGAACTTCTCCTTAAGAAAAAGCGCTCAATTTGCATTTACTTGTTTCTTGGAATTAGTTCACATGTTAAATCTATTTTCTCAACAAAATACCTCTTAAATCAGAGTTTGCCAGAAAGTTATATGTACTCTTCTTGAGTTTTATACAACTTAATGGAGAAAATCAACATGAATCTGGCCTTGCCTTTGAGATACACAGCAGAGTTTAATTAGGTGTTAATGTTAAATCAGTGAAGATCATAAAATATAATGTATAAGGTGATTTTAGATTCTCAAGACAGGAAATTTTATGTATGGAATGCATTTAATTTTAATTTTCTTCTGGCAAAATAAAAACAAAAAAATTTTCAGTTCTCATAATTTTAAGGTAATATCAGCCACTAGAAACTTGTCAATACTACAAGTTTTTAGAAAGTGAATACAATTTTAAGGAGAAGTAAATAAGAACAAAAATACGAACATAAAATAGAGGAAAATGAATAATCCCAACCTGCCCTAAGCCTAAAACACCTCAGGGTGGTGAATTTTGATCGTCTGCTAGTAAGTTGCTACCAGGGCAAGGAGACAAATTCTCGTCATACTTGGAGCCACGAGGGAAATGACAGCACGAAGCCTCTTCTTAGCATAATTTTGAGAAGAGATCTTGCTGCCAAGTAAACGTGCCTTAACAAAAATGGTAGCACTTATTTTTTCAATTGTTCAATAGGCATTTATTTAAATCCTGGTGTATACAGTGAAAGGGTACAAAGTAACAGGAGCGTAGGATCCTTACCACTGTGAAATATGAACAACATACTGGAAATAGCAGGTGAATGCAAGGAACCAGGCTCACCAATACGAAAAATGAGGACAAATTATGCTGGTAAATGCTATGGAGGTGCAGACACATGACTTGTTATCAGCCAGCTTCCCGCAGACTCAATCCCTAGCATCTGAAGTAGGGGGAGAGTGAGATGATTTCCTGGATGTCTTAGTCTGTTCAGTCTACTGTAACTGTACCATGGACTTATAAACAACAGAAATTTATTTCTCACAGTTCTGGAGGCTGGGCAGTAGTCCAGGACGAAGGCGTTGGCAGAGTCAGAGTCTGGGAAGAACACGCTTCCTGGTCACAGGCGGCGATCTTCTTGCCATCTTCTCAAACGGTCGTGGAAAAGGTGAGAGAGAGCTCTGGGCCTCTTTTAAAGAGGCACTAATGCTATTCATGAAGGCTCCACCCTCAGGACCTAATTGCCTCCCAAAGGCCCCACCTCCTAGCCCCATCACACTAGGGATTCAGCTTCAACTTAGGCATTTTCAGGGGGTCATAAATATTCATTCTATAGCACTGAACCCTAAGATAATCAGGGAACAGCTTTGATTAATAACTACTGTTTTAATAACTACTGTTGTTACAATATGAAGTGTAAATAACTGTGTCTTAGAGTTTCCTAAACTGCTACTCCCAAGTGTTGCCTCGCTGATTTAGAGAATCCCCATCCCCAGGTGAGAGCTTCAGTGGCCACGCTGTGCTCACAGGTGTTCCAGGACTATCCAATTTGCTCCTACCTTATTTGTTCCAAGAGAAATCAACCTAACTTCTTGATGCAGGAAAACCACATAATCTCTCTCAGACAGGTTGCCACTGAGGGGGAGCGATGTATGCCACCCCCAAATGTGCCATTTTGGCATGTGGATTGTTTTGAACTGAAGCCAATTACGACCCAGCAGATTCAGGAAAAGCTTTCTGCCTCTCCCTTAACTGCCCAGAACAATATATTAATAGATACGGAGCCTGTACCAGGAAGAGAGAGCTATTGTCAGAAATAACTTTCTATATCAGAAAGATTTATCTGCAAGGCATGGCAAACATCTGATTACTAAACGGGCTCCTCTCACATTCTTGTGACTTGTCTTCCACCCCTTTAAGGCCCCAGTCTCCCACCCCCTTCTCCTTAGCTCAGGATGGTATATAAGCCTCAGCTGCCTGACTGTCCGTGAGTCTCATATTTTTTTATGGAGCCCCCTATGTACAAAATTGTTTTTCTCCCGTTCATCTGTCTCATGTGAATTTAATTATTAGGCCAGCCAAAGAAGATAGAAGGGAAGGAGGGAAAAGTTTTCCACCCCATCACAAAGCAAGCCTCTACTCTGATGTTACTGGCACCAAAGCCAAAGCTTAACATTTATTAACATTAAAAAAAAAAACATTTATTTTTACAAATAAAGAGCAGGCGTGGTGCCAACTTATATCTCAAGGAAAGGGGCTAATTCTTCCATAAGTTCCATCAACTCCAAGACATCCCAAAGAAACTACAATCTAAGTAAACATAGCGTGCCTGTCATGCACATAGAGCTTCAAGGTCAGTCCCTACCCCACTTCTCAGTGAACCTCCTCCATGTAGAAATTCTAGAGCTGCCCTGAGTAAAGACACGCCCTCTTTTTCCATCTGCTGGTGTCACCGTTGTAGGTGCCTATTGGTGCCACCTGTAGCTCCAAAGGAACTGAGGCTTGAGCTAAGCCACCTGCTCCTGTTGTTGCCACAGCTGCTGGTAATATGTCCCGACTAAGCCATGTAATTCTTCAAAGTGCAAGAAAGAAGGCTCTTTCCCCAGGCATTTATGCTTAACCGAGAATGCTGCGCAACAAAGTTGGCCACGGTTACTAGACTTACCACACTTTGTGGAGCTTTTCGCAAGTGCCCTTGAGAAAATGATCTGCTCCTAGTGGACAAGGTATGCAGACCCAGAGCCGCCACCCCCTTTAAAAAGCCACTGGTCCCATTTATTTCTCTGCATGGAATTGTTTGGGGGGGGGTTGGTTGGCTTGTTTATTTTCCTTAGAAGGCTTGTTATTTTGACCAAAGCTCCAGAGATTTCAAGAATTTCGAATACTGAGGAGAAACCTCTTCCATTCCAGAAGATTCCTGGGGTGTTTATCCAAATTTACCACCTCATTTTCCATTGCACTCCCCACCTTAGAACAACCATCAAGTTTAAAAACCTTAAAATTCCACCTCATTAAACCCTCTGCTTCACTGTGAATACTTAAAAGCCTCTTTCATTGCATTCCCCACACCTCTCTCACACAGGTTTTGAAAGAATGTGGGGATAATATATTATTGTATAGAATCTGAGAAACATTCTGGGTAGGGGCTACCCTCTTCCTCGCTTCCATATATCATCCTTCTCCTGGGCTTGGGGATCAGATCAATCAGAGTGGGCATTTCAACTGAGAAACTCAGTAGTTTTTGACTAAAAAAGTTAGTGTGAACCTCAATTCCTTATCTATAAAATGAGGATACTGAGAAAGCACAATTCCTTGAGTTACAGAGATCAGTAAGTGATATCAAAGTATCTATATCTCATTTACAAAATATACAAAAGTCTGTATCTCACTTGTAGTTCTTTCTTAATACCCAAAGTAAAGTGCTTTCAAAAATGCTTGGGATTATTAACCAGGAAGCAAAGACTGGAAAGTACTGTTTACACAGAGTTGTAGATGTCTAATTCACCTAGCACTCTGGTCTTTTAGGCAAATAGCCCATTATAAAAAAAGACAGAAGGTCTTTGTATTCCAGAATGATACATTTTCCCTACAACCCCAAGACTATTTTATTAATCAGAATGTCCTTTGTTAAAAGAGCAAGGATCATTCATTAAGAGAGTTAGATAATGACCAGTCTCAAACCCCTCCCCCCGCTCAATTCTGAGTATCTCAAAGACAGGAAGTGAATCTGCCTCTGCAATCTTCATTATGGCACACAGTAGGTCCACGATATACTTCCATATCCTGCATACAGGTCAGGGGCACTGTGCTAGTCTGACAGTCCTGAGTTATTAAAGATGAAAATTGCCAGCAAGTATTCTCACCGTTGATCTTTTGTAGTATTGTTTTCAAAATGACTTCTCCCTTTCTAAGTGATCTGTTTACGTGAAAACCCAGGCAGTTTTATTACTACCGAGTTCTTATTTCCACTGGAATACAAATAGGGCCTCTACACGTTCATTCTCAAAATGATTCCCTAGGTGTAGGAAAGAGAGCAATAACGGCAGGGGTTATGAACAGTATTATTTACTACGTGGGCTTGTTTAAAAAGTGCAGAAAGAAACAATTCACCTGTCCTAGTCATGTGGCAATGAGTTTAGTGTCATTTGAACAGAGTACATAAAATGAATCATTCAACTCATTTAACTACTAATTGGTTATCCTTATAGTAAGGTCTGAATGACAGTGCCAGAGCGAAGCACCCAAGGGAGAAAGAAACTAGAACAAGAAACTGCAGGCATTTCTGCAAATCTATCCTAAGACAGTGATAGTGCAGCCTGTCAACACCATCCATCTTAGATAAGCTGACACTGGACGGGAACACACAGGAAAAGGTCATTCTTTTCAAATCAATATTGACACTTTGCACTACCATCATGTGGCCCCGCACATGGATATATTCAAAATAGCTTACACAACTGTATGCAGCTAAGAACAAAGCAAAACAACTGTGGCATCCTTAAAAATCACTCTTTAAACACCCACTGACCCAACACAAATATGGTGAAGGACCTCTATGTTCTAGAGCCTGTAAAAATCTAAAAGTAAGATATACAAAAGCAAATACATGCATAAATAAAAATAACATAATTCTTGTCTGATTGATTTATGGAGAAACTGACTCGATACATCAATTATGTGAATCAATCTTAGCTAGATGGAGAGATTTGGAGCAGTGACAAATGCAAGTGGCAACAAGGGACTTCTTATGTTTTGTCTAGAACATCCCATCACTGTAAGTTTCCAGTAACAAATGAGCATTTCCTTTCTCCAACATTATTCTTTCTTAAAAGAAAACAAAATAACAAACAAGAAACATGCCACAACAAAACAATGAAGATGTCGAAATTCAGAACCATCACAGTATAAAATGACAAATTTTCAGTTAAATGTTCAACATGTCCCGTGCATTCTTTTTTCATTAACTACTCCAAGAGCCATAACCTCTTAATGCATCAATACCACCCTGGGGATGAGACTGAATTAGCTCCTTCAAATGGCGAGGAGTTCATTTGATGAATCACCACAAGTCTCAGGGCACTAGAGCGGACAGAAGCTGGTCGATAGGGCGGCTCATTCCCATTTCTGAGGAGCTTAGCTGCCTGGGCATCTGGATTCTACTTCAGTGCAAATCATTTAGCAGGGAAATTGACACAAGAATCTACTCTCCGAATTTCCCTCACTTTGTGCTACGTTTTGGACTGAATATTATACGGTCCTGGTGTTTCAGGGCCATTCTGAATTCTATGGGGAAGGATACTCTTTAAATATCTGAACGAGATCATAAAAGAAACTGTCATTAAGGATCGACAGCTGATAGCAATTTACCTGGTAGTTGAAATGGGTAGAAGGCAACTCAGAAACCCTGGAATCAAAGGGGGGTGGGGGTGGGGGGCAAACTCTGCTCACAGGTGTCTTTGGTTTACCTTCCACACGGACTTTTCTTGAAGGCCTGAATTAGCTTCCATTGCTTAAACATTAAGCGTTTTAACAGTAAAATTCAGATTTCTGTCCTTTCTCTGAAAATGTAGAAAGTCTGACAAGACTAGTCCTGCTTTGGCATCTGGCAATGATCTTCCAGGACGTGAAATCAAGGGCAGTCATCAGTTAGTTCCCTTAAACTATAACTTGCTTAATAAATACTACGCTGTAATCGGCCTCCACTGACTAAACTCCTTTTAATTGTTCTTGCAAATTGCATACCCCCCAAACTTCACACAGCTTACTTAGACAAAACATCACAGGACTCCTTTAACTGCCCCTATAGATAACACCTCTGACTGGTGGGTTACTATAGTAACAACTGCTTAAACTGGAGCCAGTCTTGCCCAGTTCAAACCGGTGGAGACCACTGACCTGTGTGAGTGTCCAATTGTCCGTCTTTCTCCCGGCCTCAGCTCACATTAACTCTACCACTTTCTGAACATGCATCCCATGAAGATGTGTGTAACTCAGATACACCTGCAGGGAACATTGATTACTTCACCATTTTCTTGCCTCCAACCATCCCTCCCCATGCCTAAGACCACCCTGCTTCTTTATCCCATAAATATCCCAAGCCCTTCATCTTTGAGGACCCTTGTTCTCCCCTCTCCTCACTTGTCTGCCTCATGAATAAACCCTCTGTGACAAACCTCGGCGACTCAGTGTTTGGCTTGCTGCACGTCGGGCAGACAAACCTCGTTCGCTAACAAGTAGAGCAGAGGTCTCCAGTTTAGAACAACCTGGATTCTCCAGGGCATCAGTCCCCACTCCTCCCTATCGTCTTCTACCTCTCCTGATACTCACCCCTTAGCATTTAAATGTGTGGCTCATGCCCTGTAAGCACTGCAGATCTTGGCTGTGAATGTACTTAAGCTATTAAAATTCTCAAGCTAAATTATTGACCTGAAGAAGTTATGAAGAATACATATTGTTCAATTTCCTTGTATTAAAATATTAAACACTGAATTATATACTCCAGCAATAGTGGCACTTCCCATTATTATCATTTTATTCAAAATTTACTTTTCCTTCTAAATTTGATTTAGGTCTTTTAGAGCCGATTCTTTGTGTCTCATATTTTTAAATAATTATTCTATTCTTTGTATTTCAAATTTGACAGATACGTTAAAAATCAAAGAGACATATAGTTTTTAAGGCTGGAATGTTGCTTCAGTATCCTTCAGCTCCAATGCATATATTTTACAAGTAAGAAATCTTAATAAATGTGTGACCTTTTGAGGGCACACAGGTAGTGAATATGATATTCAACCATGGAATATGATTGCCCAACCTCAGTAAACACTCAACTTTAGTAGCAACTGGCCTTACCTATTCCATGATGCTTCACGAGGGAGAAAAAAATACCGTTTTCTGAATATAAGAAGTTTCTCCCATTCTCTCCCCCATCTCCCTCTCTTTTTTCTATCTTTTCTTCTTCCTTCCCCCCCTTTCTTCTCTCCCTTCCCTCTCTTCCTCCTTTCTCCCCCTTTTAAAGACCCAATATTTAATTCTTACCTCCAAGGAAACTAAACATCATGCTAAACAGATAACATTTTAGTGGAGAGCAGTATTGGGTGATATTTGTATGCAATTTTGTTTCATTAGGCTTGTATTATGCAGTACTGGACCTTCTTTTTCTACAATGATCAAAGTTAAAAACATGGGTTGTGTCCAGACCAGCTAGCTGAGAGGCAGAACTAAGTGACCAAACCATTGTGGGATTTAACAACTTAGCTCATCGTTCAGATGATTCACATTTCTTTCTGGAAAACAAATTCAGTACAATTAATTTAATAAGTGAAAAAGGGGTCAGACAGAATGGTTTCTCAAACTGTCACAAACCAGATTTCCAACAAGCTGGTGGTTGCAGAGCTGCAGAGACCTCATGGAAAAGTTTGGGAAAAATAATTTCATTTAAAAACCATTTTGTCTTTCCTAATCTTGTTTGTTTCTTATTGCTCTTCTCCCTTATTTTATTAGTAATGCAGTTTATAGGAAAATAAGAGTGTCTCCTTCTGTGGAAAGCTTTTACGTACATCTTTTCCTTCCACCATCCAATGCGTTGAGTTTTTGAGATCAACATTTTTAACAAGTGTCACAAACTACACCCCAGTGTCGATGAGGTAACTTTTATAAATGATCTCCCTGTCTTGTTTGTTTGGTAAGCTACAGTAGTCTGCAAGTACCCATATATGTATGGATCTGTGCTGTCATACTGGCATGAGAATGTGATTTAGCAAAATATTATGGTTTGGGAGATAGTGATCCCATATTGGACATAATATGCAAATGACTTAAAATGTAAGATGGAAGTGGTTATTTCTAATGGCGTTATACAGATTTATGTCTTCTTTTAAGAATGTAAAGGAGAAGAACCATTTTTGGATATTTCAAAAATTTACTTTTTATATTTTATTTACAGTTTTTGGTGTATTAAACATTGTGTGCACATATGCAAAAACAGCCCTGCTAAAATTTTAGAATACAGATGAATTCCTAGAATCCCGGGCCCCACAGCCAGAGTGGGGCCCAGGAATTTGCATATGTAATTAACATCCCAAGTCATTCTTTTACTCATTTATGCAATTATTCATTTAACAAAATCTTGTGACAAATATGCTCTGTGCTTGGTAGTATGGATAGACAAAGCCCCTGCTTTTGTAAATTGTTTTAATACATAAATAAAAAGATATAAAATGCCTGGTAGCCACAAGAGCTATGAACAGAAATCAAATAGGGCAATAGCAGGCAAAGATGGATGAGATAGCAAGATGAGATATTCAGGCAAGACCTCTATAATAAGATGTTGCGCATATAAATGGCTCAAGGACCAAAACCGGAGAAAAACTTCCTTTGAACAGGCTAAGGAAAAATAAAACTGATGTCTTGCTTTTCAGCTTACACATGGTGTCAGATACTTCATACGTCTTCAAATGTCTAATTTCTCTTGGTACTTAACAGTTTACTCTTATTTCCCTGCAATTCCTATTTCCTGCTACACACACACAACACAAATCACACATATTTTTATTAGAAAGACATTGGCATAAGTTTAAAACAAAGAAGGTGTGGCACAATTGTAGTATTTTTTAAAAAAGACAGTTAATGAATGATGTAATAAAATTGCCAAAAAGTTGGTAATCCTAGGATATAGTAAAAGAAATATGGTATTTAGAATAAAGAATGTGATTGTCACACTTTACTTTTTTTCCCCTAAAGGAACACCTAGACATTTTTATCCAGGCTTAGGTGCTTAAATTTAAAATTGATTCAGACAATCAATGGACACCACCTTGTGGAAAGAAAGGAAGGAGCTGGGGATGTTTTCTGGGGAAAAAAGATAACTCAAGCGAGACATAAAACCTCTCTTCAAACATCTGAGTGTCACAGAAAAGGAATTCGATTTTGTTTTCTAGGGGCCCAATGGGCAGAACTGGGAGAAACAAATGAAAATTCCTGGGAGAGAGATTCGAGGCTTGGAGTTACACACACATGGACTTGGAAGCCTCAGGAAGGAGCCCTCTTATCAGAGGAGGTGAAGTAGAGGTTGATGACCATGTATGGGAATGGTAATGCAAACGCCTTCACGTCCCAAAAGAATGGTTGAATTAAAGGACAGCTGAGGTCCTGCTGACTCCTATGACGCATGACTCAGAATTCAGTGACTCATAATAGTAGGACTGACTGCCCAGTGAAACAATAGTCCCTCTTACTCTCACAGGCCTCTCAAACTAGAAGGCATGTTGGTGCTGCCTGGACAGATACCCATGTGAGAAGAACTGAACATCTGAAGTTGATGCAGTTGGCCTTTCAAAGGGCCCTACGTGTCCTTCCAGGACTTGTCCACCCCCTTTGGGGGGCCGCCCTCTCCCAGCATCCATCATCATCTCCCAGGTGGTCCCAAAGACATACAAACACATCCCCAGAACATGCTGCCTCTTTCGGAACCACTCAGCCTGGGGGTCCCCAAGAGTCTCTCTTCCTCAAGGGGAGATATCAAACTAACAAAATAAACAAATTCAATGTTTCTCAAGCCATTCAAGTGATACATTCATGATTTTTTTTCATATGCATGCATTACTTGCACTTATTTTTAATTGACTTACTTTTCTATTTAGATTAAAATATCTTTTTTTAACATCTTTATTGGAGTATAATTGCTTTACAATGGCATGTTAGTTTCTGCTTTATAACAAAGTGAATCAGTTATACATATACATATGTTCCCATATCTCTTCCCTTTTGCGTCTCCCTCCTTCCCACCCTCCCAATCCCACCCCTCTAGGTGGTCACAAACCACCTAGCTGATCTCCCTGTGTTATGCGGCTACCTCCACTAGCTATCTACTTTACGTTTGGTGGTGTATATATGTCCATGCCACTCTCTCACTTTGTCACAGCTTACGCTTCCCCCTCCCCATATCCTCAAGTCCATGCTCTAGTAGGTCTGTGTCTTTATTCCCATCTTACCCCTAGGTTCTTCATGACCTTTTTTGTTTTTTTCTTAGGTTCCATATATATGTGTTAGCATACGGTATTTGTTTTTCTCTTTCTGACTTACTTCACTCTGTATGACAGACTCTAGGTCTATCCACCTCACTAAAATATCTTAAGGTAATATGTTTTCTCACTACTACAGAATGGGAAATCCGCACCACATCCCATAAAAATAAGTACATTGAAACCTAAACAATTAACTTCTAAGCAGACACTGTGACCAGCTGAATCTTGGATTTTGAAGTCTGGTCTCTTTTTATGAGAAAGAGATGGTAGAACGTGTTAAAAATGTATAAAATCATGCACGCACAAAACTAGTTTTTGACTTAATCCAAAGCACCAAAAGAGAATGAAAAAGGAAAAATATTTGATTTATATGTCTGCTATTTACTTATACTTAATCTTAGATTATCTATGATTATTTTTTACTCCATCAGTGGTACTCATCCCATAACTAATCAAAGCTAATAACCCCATGTCAGAGGAGACATGAAGCCTTAACCCCTAAAATTACCCAGGCGAACAGAACTTTAAGGTGAGAATGCCAGGCACCATGGAAAATCCATGGAGAGATCTTTAATCACCTACATATTAAGTCCCCCCTTGAACTGGAATTTCCATGTAAGGACAAACACAGACACAGGCAGGACTCAGTTCTTGTTTCTACTGTAGTTCCCTTTTGCCTAGATACCAGGGCCGACAATATAAGGTTGTCCAGTCCAAGTCGTTCACTCATTCAATCATCCCAAAAATATATTGGGCAACCACCATATGCCAGCTGTTCTTCTAGGCACTGGGAATACAGCACTTAAAAGACAGATGAGGGGCTACCCTGGTGGCGCAGTGGTTAAGAATCCGCCCGCCATTGCAGGGGACATGGGTTCAATCCCTGGTCTGGGAAGATCCCACATGCCATGGAGCAATGAAGCCCCTGTGCCACAACTACTGAGCCTGCGCTCTAGAGCCCGTGCTCAGCAACAAGAGAAGCCACTGCAATGAGAAGCCCGCGCACCGCGATGAAGAGTAGCCCCTGCTCGCTGCAACTAGAGAAAGCCTAGCGCGCAGCAACAAAGACCCAACACAGCCAAAAATAAAATAAATAAATTTATATATAAAAAAAAAAGACAGATGAGGTTCCTGCCCTAACCTCCGAATCTGCCTGGGAACTGAGGACATTTCTTCCTTTGTCTACTCGCACACTCTCACCTTAATTCCTGGGATCTATGGTCTCATTTCCGAAAGGACAGTAAATTAATTAGAACTATACAGCAGCATTCATCAATACTGCTTTTGCTTCTTCACTTTCTTTGGCCTTCTGCTTAGAACTAAAAACATGTTAAACAAAGTAAGAAAGTTCCTTGCCTCGGTTTGTGTGTATGCATGACAGAAGAAACTACAAAAGAGAAGCAATATTCATGAATGCAGTTTAAAAATATAGTAGAACTTTAAGTATTCTATATCCTGGTCCTTTATTAAATCTCCAAATATATGTATATCACCAGAGCATGTCATTTCACCCATTACACAGTAAAGCAGAGCTTCTCCTTTTGAGTGATGTACAGCTGTTGTACAACTCGAAGGAAGAACTCTGCATAGAATACAAATGAATGGTATTCCCTGGAGTTGTACAAGGCAGCATTCTTGCTTTGGATGTAGGGAAGGAGGCCTTACTTAGAGCAGTGGTTTTTCAACCAGGGGTGATTTTGTACCTTCCTTATTAGATATTTTAACAGACCAATGCTTCTCAACGCTACTTGTCAAATAAAATCATGGGTAGAGGTTGAAAAGAGCACCCACACCCACCACTACAAGAAATAGCTATCTGGGCTTCACCTACAAAGTTGGAATGGCTGCCCAGAGAGCCTTAGATCTAAAAAGTGCCAAGTAAATTATGATAGGCAGTCAAAGGTGAGTACTACTGTGCTAGTTTGCCAGGAAACACTGGGGGAAAACAACGCAAGAAGATACAGCTTGCAGCATATATGAATCATTTATCTCTGCAGTTTCCATATTTCAGATACTAAGCTTCTTCCACCAGGCACTGACACTTGCCCAAAATAAATGAAAACCTTTAGCATTTACACTTTTTCCCGGAGAGTACACCTAAATAATTAGCATGTGTGTGTGTGTGTGTGTGTGTGTGCGCACGCACGCGCACACACACACACACACACACACACACACACACACACACACACACGCCGGTTATCAGATACAAAGATGACATGGTGCCCATCTGTGCCTCTCTGTGACCTAGAAGTTACTGAATTCTAAAGTCATTTGAATGACCCAAATCGTAAATCAATGTGGTATAAACTATAATCACTTCAAATGTCAGAAAAGGTTTTTATAATCTTATGAAACTCTAGGAAATATTCCCATTGCCTTTAAATCATAGTAACTGGAACTCTAGCCTTTTTAGTGGATAAAGAAAGATATTTCTTAAGCTACACACAATTGACTAAGTCACAACTAATAGCTCAAAACATCCTTTTCCCAGAAAACAACTGCTTTTTGAGACTATAATTATAGTAGCAAGCCAGTGAGAAGGTTAAGAATGAAAAGGTCTATAAATAGCATTCTGAGAGAAAACACAAATTCAAGTACAATTTCATAGGGCAGAAATGGGCTCCAAAGGGCGGAACCATGGTAGCTAGCGATAGGGGGAGGCGAATCCTGGTGCATGAGCAGAGAAAAGGGTAGAAACAATTGAAAATACAAGTCTAGCTTCTCTGCATGGCTTACAAGGCCCTGCATGGTCTGGTGCCCGCCACCCTCTCAAGCCTCTCTCCTCCCAGCATCTTGTGTTCTAGCTTTACAACGGTCATTTTTAAGACCCTAGAAAAAATCTAGCTCTTTCTCTGCTCAGACTTCAGAGCTATACTTCCCCCGGGCCTGAGGGTCTCAGCCAGCTTTAGCTCCTCAGAGAGACCTCTTCTCTAGCTGGGGATGAATCTTAAGAAGTTACCATAGAAGATTTGTTTCCCTGGGAAGCAGACTCTGGTCTATTAATGAGCTATCTGAGATCAATGCATGGGGAAGGGATAGCAAGGAAGCAGAAGTGGACAAAGGGAAAAGCTGAGCTGTGACACAGCATAAAGAGACTCCTCAGCCCACCCTACAGGGAGTTCTGACGTGGGCATGATCCTTAGAGCTGTCCTAATTTGGGTTAGGGTCCTGGGTCTTTATCCCTCTACATCAGGCAGTAGATGTCTCCCTGCAAAGGAGCCATGACCTTGAGCAAGGGGGTACTCTCTTCATCTGAGGCAATCGTGACCCTGACTGGGTGCTTACACGTGAGGGCTGGCTGCTGGCAGCACTCCAAGCAACAGACAGAACCCCTGGTTCTCAAAGGCTGATCTGAGTGGAGCGTTACAGAATCTACCACTGTGACTTTATCTCACTGCTCCTCCATTCTCTCATTTGTAAAATGAGGATGATACTAAAAATCTCAAAAGATATACAATATCTAACATGATGAATGACTCAACAGTAAGTTCTCAATGAATGTTAAATTTGCATCTTTACCTACTCTATTCAGGAAAAAATGTGGATGCAATTTTGACTAGGGAGCATTTTTTCAAAAGATGATTCCTTTCTTTCTCCCTTCATCCATTGACTCATCCAATATTAACTGAGTGGCTACTAGGTGTTAGGGATTTTCCAATATGTGAGGAAAGAGTGTAGTAGGTTCTTGTCCAAATGGAGTTTACACTTTAGTAACAGGAAGAAAGAAAATAACCATGTAAATAAATAAGTAATAGAACACTGTTAGGAGTAATAAATGTTAACTGAAGGTTGAAGAAATGTGTTTCTTAAAAAGCTGTATTATTGGACTCATTAATGGGTCACATAAACCCAAATCAAACTAACTTAATTAAGGGAATTTATTAGCCCACAAACAAAAAACATACAAAAAGCAGAGGGAGAACCATCACCAGGGGCCTCTGAATTCTGCAACCCAAACATCATCAAGCCATCGTGCTTACTCTTACTTCTGTCTTGTTTGTTTGCAGCAGCATTCTCTGAGACCAGCTCTGTTATTCCAGCGTGAGTTCAATAAATCCCCAGCGAAGGATGCTGAATATAACCAAACTGGCATTACCTGTCCCATCCTCTAAGACTGTGGTGTGGTGCTAAGGGAGGATGACTGGATCATAATTCGATAGGTACACAGCCTTGTAGCCAGGGCAATACAAGTCATGTTGTTAATAATTATCGAGGCCTTGCCATGTAGAAAATACAATGCATTTACATAATTGTATCTATTAAAAAATAAATTCTGTAAGTACTATTATCTCTTCTTTACTGAAGAGAAAACCAAAGCTCAAAGAGATTGAGTAACTCACAAATGCACATGTTATTAGTAAGTACTGAAGGTCAAATCCAAACCCACTTAAATCAGATCTCCAAGGCACATGCTCATAACCACTAGGTAATTAGGCCATGCTAATGTTGGTTACTATATAGTTATATCATAATCAGTGTAATTATTTCATTACCTTAATTAATCCATGCTAATCGGTCTTCCACCTAACATGAAGGCATGATAATTGGACATTCACAAATGAAGAGCATATCCACACCAAGGCCAATAGAATGGGAAATGGCATAAGAAAAAAAGAGCAGAGGAAATCAAGATGAAATACCATTTAATGCTATAATCGTTGAGGCCAATCAGACAATGATTGACCAATTTAACCATATCTAATTCATGTCAGGGGTTTGCATGCTTCCATTAAGTTGGGAGGAATCTATATTACATTGGCAAATCAGTGAGGCACTGTAAAATGTACACGGGTCTAGAAGCTAGGAGATATAAGATCTAATTCTTATTCAGTAAATATGAATTTGACTTTGAATGAGTCAACATCTCAGTTTTCTAACCCATAATTTAGGGACAGTAGTCCCTAGGCTGCCTATTTAATATGTTTACTATGTATTCCCTAAGGGTTAAGATAAAGAAAAATACAAAAGAACTTAGAGTATTTATCACACAAAACATGAGGGTGAGTTTTTAAAATACCAGGTAGAAAAAACATATATCTGGATTCTTTCTTATATCTGTAGCACTAGAAAAAAAGATTAAATGTTTAACATAATACAGACAAAAGTAAACTTTGCAAAGCTGAAACATGAGTAAGTGAAGCATAAACAGACTGAAGAAGATGCTCCAATCAAACCAAACACTTATGTACTTAAATAAATAACGAGGTGTAAACTGAATCATTTTCTAGATTTAGAAATGTCATAGAATTTTACTTTGACCAAAATAATCTTAGAAGTATTCTTATGCATTTTATAAGAAATAAGAAAACACTTTTCTGGAGGTATTTCTACATGTTATAGTGGTTGAAAACTTTGGCCTGAAAGTTTGTTTTTTATCATTTGATTTTACAGTCCTAGAATTTCAATTTCCAACTCAGCTTGATATTTTTAGTTGGAAAATTAAATTCATTTTAAAGAGGACTGTAAAAATGTGACAATTACAAAGGGAATGATTTGAGAAACCAACCATAATGGGAAATTAAACATCCCACCAAAATCCTTTAAAGGCTTTTTAGCAGAAGTATGTGTTATAAAATGTAATCTAAGATAATAGAAACTTCTAAAATGTGGATTATAGAAATGTAAGTAAAGTTGCTAAAAGGTGGAACTGTGCTTCTTTTCAAAATCTACTTCCCTAAAACAATACTTCCCCTAACCTGCCAGCATATAGACTTCCCATATCCAGAATGAAATTTCCAACTTTAGATTTGCCTGAAAAATCATGGAACCATTAGAACAGGAAGGAAGCTTGCAACCTAAATCCAACACCTCCATTTTATAGAAGTATGAAGTTGGAACTCAAAGTAATGAAATGATATGCCTAAAATCACACTACAAACCAGTGCTAGACCTCAAGGTGATGGTGGTGATGATGATGACGATGACAGCTACCACTTATTGAGACAATTCTGTAATGTACGGATTATGATCAGAAGCCTAAGGTTTGGAGAGGTTGACTAATTTGTCAGACCCATTCTCTTAATCAGTTTACTATCTACTGCACTGTCCTCTGCCCTGTATCTGGACCCATCTTCCACCACCACTTCCCTTCCAAGAAAAATGAAAGCGTGTTAATAAAATTCTCTAATCAAATGGATCCTTCTTACCTTCCCTTCTTGCCCAGTTTATTTCCTACCTCTGATCAGGCATCAGTTTCTCAGAGAAGCTTTCTCTGACCTTCATAGGTCAAATCCCCATTTAACACTCCTTAGTAGCATTGATCAGAGTGGCAATTTCACGCTTTTTTGCATGATAATCTGATCAATCTGTGTCTACCCTAATAGAGATAAGCTTCATGAGGGTAAAAACTGCCTGTTTTAGTTTGCTGCTGTATCCTCAGCCAAGTGTCTCTTAACAGTTAAACAAAAATAATTGTTGAATAAATTAATTTTTTTTAAATGTTTAGTTTCTACAAATGAATGAAGCATCCTATATTAGACAACTGTAAAGTGATTTATAAGATTTATTTTGCTTTTACTGCCATTTTACACGTGGCACAGGTTTAAAATGTTAAAAAATATGTAAAGTATGGGTGACAGGAGAATATAATGTATAGAGATATGGTACACAGTTAAGGAACTTGCTATACTCACAACATGGAGTGAAACACCAAAAATCACATAAGGGTTGATTAACCGGTTAACAAGAAGTTAACAGCATGGTAACATGGACTGAAGTCTCTGACCCAGCCCAAACTCAAAAGACAATAGTTACTCAAATGTAAAATAATTTGCCTTGTGTTTCCAGTTGTGAAAAGAACCCTAATATAGACAAGAAAGGGCCGCAAATAACTGGAAGCACAGCCTAGAGTCTGTTTGCAAGTAAGTTACTTAAGCTAATGGTGCCAGCTACTCTCGATCTCAAAAGCAGACCTCAAACATACTATTAAAAAAAAAACAACAAGATTCATTTGTACTTTTCTAATAGTACGTGCTGTCCTTAAGAAAGGGAGTTTATACTGTACAGTGGTCTTAGAGAGCTTTGATGCATTTCTCCTTTTCCCTCCTTCTCTTGCTTTTTGTAGGGCAGGGAATGCTGTGGTGTCTGTGGAGGCCCCAATCTTTGATCTCTGTGCACAAGGCTTCTTTCCATGGCAGCGTCACTCATGACAGGCTAAATTAGCCTTTGATCAGAGGCTTTGATTTCCTTCCTACTTCCCAGCTTCATCACCAGGCTCTCAGATGCGCCTGCTAACTCTGTCCTCCCCAGCTCAGGTGGTGACAGAAGTGATGTATTTCATTGTTTTGCTTCTTCTCCAAGGCCTCAAATATTTGCACACATGTGCAGTTCAACAAAATCTGCTATTTAGGGGAGATGCCTATGATTTGTCTCACTGTTATACATGGTATTGTTCCCCAACATGGATTTCCTTAGGGCAAAAATGGCATTGTGTTGAGTAAACACAGTTTTCTCTCTTCATTGGATTTTACTCTAAGTCATTGTTTGCTGGTGCTACATATTTCCATGGACATTTTATTTGTGCAGTAGGTCATGTTGCTACTTGAAAAGTCCTTTTAAATAACAATATAAGATCCACAGTGTTTGTTTATTAAAAAGATCACCAAAGTTTTGCTGGGTTTCAGTGTCTCTTTGTCTTTAATATTTTTATGGTCATTTTACTTCAGTCTTTTCTCTGCAAAGGAATAGCAACATTTTTCCTACTGAAAAAAGGCTCTGCCTTCTGCAATTGCATAGAGAAAATAAGTAAATGATTAGAAAATGGCTAGGAAGACTAAACCCAACCCTATTAAAATCTTACAAACCAACAGACTGGCAGTAACAACAAAAACCGGCAAAATGATCACAACGCTTGACTTTAAAATAAAATTCTTCACATAGTGCTCATTCTACAATCTTTTGATTTTGAGACTCCATTTCCCTAGTGACTTAAAAATCTACCTGTAGCATTTTAACAACATATTTGCGTATCTCACCTTCCCTCTGGAGCCCTTACTGCGTTTTCATGCTTTAGAGATCGCATTTATTTGTGTACGTGATTTGAGTAAAAGCAACTGTAATAAGACTCCAGTTGAAACAAACATGTTTTTGGCACCTAGATACCAAAATTATGTGTGCAAACTGGAGGTAATCCAAAGAACAGCCATGAGAATGATGGAGGGAATGAAGTGCTTGGCTAAGGAAGAAATGCAAGGCTTCTGAATGTCTCTGGAGTGGATAAACAACAATAGAGGAACAAAACAGCCCATAAATATTTAAAAGATGTAAACATCAACTATGGAGAGGAATGATTAATTCTGGGACAAGGGCATGGAGCTAGTTCTGATGCTCTTATATCACAGAAAGGAAAAAAAGAAAAGAAAAAGGATACTGTTTAATATCATCATTTTGAAATATGCAATATTAATTACTTATACAAAATATTTTAGCATCCAATGGAATCTTTTTTCTTTTTTTTTTTTTTTGCGGTACGCGGGCCTCTCACTGTTGTGGCCTCTGCCGTTGCGGAGCACAGGCTCCAGACGCGCAGGCTCAGTGGCCACGGCTCACGGACCCAGCCGCTCCGCGGCATGTGGGATCTTCCCGAACCGGGGCACGAACCCGTGTCCCCTGCATCGGCAGGCAGACTCTCAACCACTGCGCCACCAGGGAAGCCCCAATGGAATCTTATCGTCTCTGAATGCCCTCTTTCAAGAGATGCTGAAAAATCGACACTTAATTATTCAAAATAGGGGAACTTCTTTCTGAGGAGATCAATTTTACTCAGCTTCCACTTAGGATTTCTTGAGGAGAGACTTTCATTTTGGGTTAAGACTCACTCAACAATTCCTCACGCTTTTATTTCAGAATGGTCCTGAAGTGAATTAGCCATAGGCAATGCCAATCCGGGGCCTCTTAGCCAGTGGGGATATTAAAGACAGAAGAGTTAAGGGAACATTAGAATTCATCAGAAACCAAGTTTGAGTGAAACTAGAAACTGCTAGCAAGATTGCCTAGACTATAGGACCCAGAGAAGCAATCAGAGAATTTAGCCCAGTAGGTGTCCAAGGAGTGACCTATCAGGAGAATCTTTCCCTCCCTCTGTCCTTCCTTTTAAATCTCCCCATCCCCTACCTTTATAAAGCATCTAGTGTGAGCTAGGGTCTATGCTCAGTGATAACAAAGCAAATATATATTTGAACTGGGCCCTGCGCTCAAAGACATATTACTGAGACAAATGTGTAAACAAATAATTGAAACTTAGTGTAAGGCCCGTAAACAGAGTTAGAACAGAGAGAGGCAGGATAAGCCAAACAAGTTGCATTTGTGCAGTGTATTCATCAGGTTCTCCAGAGAAACAGAGCCAATAGCATATATATAGGGATAGAGAGAGATGTATTACAGAAATTGTCTCATGTGATTAAGGAGACTGAGAAATCCCATGGTCTGCTGTCTGCAAGCTGGAGAACCAGTAAAGCCAGTGGTATAATTCAGTATGATTCCAAAGGCCCAGGAGCCAAGAATGCTGATGACAGAGCAGAAGACAGGTGTCCCAGGTCAAACAGAGAACAAATTCCCCCTTCCTCTGCCTTTTTATTTTCTTCAAACCCTTGGTGAACTGGATGATACTCACTCAGATTGATGAGGGTGGTCTTCTTTATTCAGTCTACTGACACAAATGCTGATCTCCTCTGGAAACACCCTTACAGACACACCCAGAAATGATGTTTCATCAGCTATCTGGGCATCCCTTATCCCAGTCAGACTGGCATTTAAAATGAACCACCACAGGCAGTAAATGCAGCACAGTGCACTGAGAATATTTCAAAAAGGACAGGTTGTTCTATCTTGTTCCCCCCAGAGTATGGGAGCCAAGCCCTGATGTAACTGAGCATGCAGAGGGCTCTCTGAGAGGAGACATGGATTTCATTGGAAAATAATCAATACCTTTAGGACAACTTCACAGACCAGCAAGGGAAGGCAGCTATAATCTTCTCTCACATAATAGCACTATTCTAAGATTTAAAGGAAAATACTACTCTCTCTTACCTCCTCTCCAGACATGCAGCTTAGTCTTTGATATAAAAGAATATTCACCCAAATCCATAAAACAGTAGGAGGAGCTGTGTGTAGAGATAAGCACCATCAACCAGTCTCAGCACGTGACCCAAGGCGACTCACCATATTTAACAGAGCACACTTTTTATGTGACCTTCTGCTATAAAAATACAGTCTCTATCATTCAACTACTTAAGCCTTCTGTTAAGATGTATGGAGAGTATCATCTTCAGATAAAGTATACATAGGTATGGAAATGATTAAAATGTATAGATAAACCTATGTTAATGTGCTATGCACAAACTCAAGGTCATATGACCCACCTCCTAGAGGAATGGAAATGAAACCAAAAATAAACAAATGGGACCTAATGAAACTTCAAAGCTTTTGCACAGCAAAGGAGACCATAAACAAGATGAAAAGACAACCCTCAGAATGGGACAAAATAGTTGCAAATGAAGCAACTGACAAAGGATTAATCTCCAAAATTTACAAGCCGCTCATGCAGCTCAATATCGAAAAAACAAACAACCCAATCCAAAAATGGGCAGAAGACCTAAACAGACATTTCTCCAAAGAAGATACACAGATTGCCAACAAACACACGAAAGGATGCTCAACATCACTAATCATTAAAGAAATGCAAATCAAAACTGCAATGAGGTATCACCTCACACCGGTCAGAATGGCCATCATCAAAAAGTCTACAAACAATAAATGCTGGAGAGGGTGTGGAGAAAAGGGAACCCTCTTGCACTGTTGGTGGGAATGTAAATTGATACAGCCACTATGGAAAACAGTATGGAGGTTCCTTAAAAAACTGAAAGTAGAACTACCGTATGATTCAGCAATCCCACTACTGGGCATATACCCTGAGAAAAGCATAATTCAAAAAGAGTCATGTACCACAATGTTCACTGCAGCACTATTTACAATAACCAGGACATGGAAGCAACCTAAGTGTCCATCGACAGATGAATGGATAAAGAAGATGTGGCTCATATATACAATGGAATATTACTCAGCCATAAAAGGAAACAAAATTGAGTTATTTGTAGTGAGGTGGATGGACCTACAGTCTGTCATACAGAGTGAAGTAAGTCAGAAAGAGAAAAACAAATACCGTATGCTAACACATATATATGTAATCTAAAAAAAAAGGTTCTGAAGAACGTAGGGGCAGGACGGGAATAAAGACGCAGACATAGAGAATGGACTTGAGGACATGGCGAGGGGGAAGGGTAAGCTGGGACGAAGTGAGAGAGTGGCATAGACATATATACACTACCAAATGTAAAATAGATAGCTAGTGGGAAGCAGCTGCATAGCACAGGGAGGTCAGCTCCATGCTTTGGGACCACCTAAAGGGGTGGGATAGGGAGGGTGGGAGGGAGATGCAAGAGGGAGGGCATATGGGGATATATGTATATGTGTAGCTGATTCACTTTTTTATACAGCAGAAACTAACACAACATTGTAAAGCAATTATACTCCAATAAAGATGTTAAAAAGAAGTATAGACTGTGCTGTAAACAAGTTCAAATACATTTGAGTGTTGAAAAACACAACAGCAAAATCAGTATTCATGTATTGTAGTCTATTCAGAGTCTTGGGGATTATTTCACCCCATATTTTTAATTCTTGAGAGGTTGTATGTGGGGGACTCTCTAAATCAGAGATTCTCAAAAGAAAATTAATGCTGAAGTATGTATGTGTGTGTGTGTGTGTGTGTGTGTGTGTGTGTGTGTGTGTCTATATCTCCTAGGACTATGATTCCCTAAGCACTTTCTGGAAGCTGCATAGTTGAATTTCTCAAGCTCTACAACGAAAATGGATGGCAAGGGAACTTATTTTGTAGAATTAAATAATGATTTGGTTGATTATCAAGAGGAACACAAGAAAATAAACATAACTCAATAAAATAAAGAATGCATTGTTATGAGTCAGCAGTTGTTTTGCAGGTTGCCATCCATTTTCATGATGTCAGAAGACACAATTATTAATACATCATCATGACACAACCCTAATTAAGGTTCCTCATGGTAGCATGCTAACATCTTTTTTTTTTTAATTTAATACCCCAGACATTGTAATTTCATCCATTAATTTCTGAAAAGATTTACCTAGGTTTCTTAGGATCTAGAAATTCATTTAGGATGAAATCATAAAAGTGTTTTAACATAATAAATGTACTCCTCATAACCAATCATCATCAAAGGATTCGATTAATCAGATTTCAGGAAGAGTTTTCTCTAAGAATATGAGTATATATCGCAAATGCTTTTTAATCTTCTAATAGACCAGCAGATTAACTGGAGTTAGAAAGACTGCACAGAGTAGCCTCTTGCAGCAAGTTCCAAAGGGAAGATCTAAATACAGTGGACGGGCAAAATCACTCCACTGAATGAGACGGAGAGCACAAGTTATTCAGAACACACACACAGTTTCCTCATAGACCTCTTCTTGGAATAGCCCCACATTTGTTTAGAAGGCCCCTCCTGGTTACCAGGCAGCAGGTAAGCTAGCAATGACTCAGAAAGTCAAGGAGTTCCACCTCTTTCCACATTGTCTTCCTTATAGCTACTAAGATCCCAACATACAACGAGCATATAGAAAGATTTTGCATGTACCCCAAAACATCTTAATTGTACAGGAATGCACATTCTTTTGGTAACAAAATGTGCTCTTGAGAAAGTAAAAAGAATATTATTCTTTCATTGAAAAAAATACCATTTTTTTCTCATACAAAAAACGAGTGAACATAACAAAAAAGCAGTGGACTCACAGATATAGAGAACAAACCAGTGGTTACCAGTGGAGAGAGGGCTAGGGGAGGGGCAATAAAGGGGTAGAGGATTAAGAGGTACAAATTATTCATATAAAATAAGCTACAAGGATGTATTGTACAGCACAGGGAATATAGCAAATACTTTATAATAACTATAAATGTAGTATAACCTTTAAAAATAGGGAACCACTTATGGTACACCTATAATATTATGTATCAAGTATACTTCAATCAAAAATACTGTTTTTTTCTCAAATTAATTTGTCTTTAAAAACTAATAATGTTAGTAAGGGTTGACATTTACCGAACAATGCTATGGACTCAGCACAGTGCTAATAGCATTATCAAAATAATCTGATTTAACCCACACCTACAGGAAATTACAACTATTATTCTAATTTTATGAATTTGGAAATGGAGGTTGAAAAGGGCTAAATAGCTTCCCCACAACCAGATCCTTGTGTATCTGGCCCTTAAACGTAGACTTTTTCTCACTCTTCCAAACTCTTTGAAATTTGTTACAATTCAGCCTGGTACCGCACAAAGAATTTGAAAAAGCTCCAAAGGAGGATTCAGGTCAGATTTCACACTGATCCAGATCCAAGGGACAGTTACTGAAGCTGAAAGCCCTTCAGACCATGAAGGGGTGAGCTCTGTTTGACTGATGAAAATATAGGTTTTCTCACTAAAACTTCAAGCCGCCTAGGAAGCCAATCTGCTCAGATCCCAATGGAGAAATTCATTTTTCTATTAAAAATGATATTTAGGTAAATATCATCAAGATGCAACTTTCAAATATGCCCAGAGGTCAGCTAACAAGAAAAATAACTTTTAGTTATTCTGCTCTTTCAAAAATAAGCCATTTTAATGGAACTCCAAAAGCAAAAGACAACTCACATTATATATCTGGTCCATATCCTGGGTCACTCGCTATGGCTATATTCTTCTACCAAGCATTGCAATAATTAAATGCATTCAAGATGCATAAAGCACCTGATTAAGGAAAATATTCTTACAAGGAAATTAAGTTCCCTTTAGTTCCACTATGATATGTCTGCAGTATTAACACAGGGTTATTGTTTGTAGTTTACAGCACCTAGAGACAGATTAGAAAGTTGTCATTTTAGAGATAATTCCCATCTAAGGATTCACTTTTAATTTTTACCTTTTCCCTGTTTAAGAAATTGATTTCATTTTTCTTTCTGTTCACCCCTCAAAAAAATTCCCAAATACCTAAACAATAGCATTGCTCTGTCACTGAGGATAAAACACATCCTCTAGACTTCTATCTATGAATAAATGAAGCAGAGATGCAGAAAACAGCCACATAATTACTCTTCTTATTGAAAGAATTATTGACGTGTCTTTTCTCGCGGATTCAAGTATTTTGCAACAGACCACAATTTGTGCGAATTTCTACTTGGCAGTCCTCCATGAACTGTTTTTCACAATAACCATTTGCTTTTGTCTGAGGCTGTGACCAATCTATCAAAATAAAACTGTATAGTCTAAAACGATGAGAGCTCTATCAGGAAGCACTCTCCAAGATCAGAACTCTATGAATCAGAGTTAACATAAACCTTCCATTCAAGAGGCCATCTCTCACCCAGGTGTGTTATCATCAAGCCTCCCATCTTTTAAAAAATCAACATGTGAAATGAAGGAAGTGTTTCAACCAGTATATACAATCGTTTTAATGTTATTTCCCAAATCCTTTGAGGATTGGCTCCCAATCTCTAAAAGACTATTTATAAGCTTTTTTTCTGAATGCCATCCTAAGAGTACATCTATGAAAAGCTAAGATATTCTGTTGAACATAAGGACGGTCAAAATAAGTCAAAGATTTTTCTCATACCAGATGTCTTAACTTAATGAGCATCATTCAGAGGAGCTAAATTCCATCTAGTAATTCTAAATAATTCCTGTAGAAACTACTAATTAAAGAGATTTATAAAACTACCATATCTTTCGCCTTAAGAGAAAGAAGCATAGCTAAAATATTCAAGCAACGCACTTCCTTTCTGTGCATTAATTGCCAACCTCTTTGGCCTTATTCCAAAAGCTGTTGTCAGAAAGTTATAAACAGATTGCAATGACTCTGGAGAGAAACTCACACCGATACACTGAAAAGAAAAATTCCACCCTGGCAAGTATGAGAATAGTCCCTACTGCTTTCCAATTGACCAAGTGACACACTGCACAGACTGTGCCCCGTATACTTCTGTTTAGTGACCTCATTTCAATCCCTTTAGGCCGACTTCTGACACTGTTATAATTTGCCTTATTACAACAGAAAGAACTGTTTATGGATGACTCACAAAGCGCAAAACATTTAATATGGCTCCTAACCAGTGGGTTCATGGTACACTTAGCTTGAGTATAATTGTATCTATTGAGGTCTACAGGCTAATAGAAGCTTTTTCTCTAAATACAGGAATATAATAACTGGCCATCATTTGTTGTACCCAGCATCCTCTGTGTTTCAGTAGCCACCCAGTGGGGAAAAGAAAAAATGACATGTTTCCACGTGTGGATTCCAAATTAGATATGCTGACTGCCCCGCCCCATTTACTGAGGCTAAATTTAAATGATATAATATAGGATGTCCTCTACTTATCCCAGTGATAAAGAATGTCATAAATTGGGTACATTCTACAGCCAGGGAGCCACTTTTATGGTTCCCATATTAAATCTAAGACACCTCTTCAAAACCCACCCATCTCATATAGCTACTGCAGGTGGCTCTTCCCAGTGGGTCTCACCTTTTTACCTCTGTCAATGACACCCATGACAACAGGGATCAGTGCCTGTGCTGAATTATCCACACTCTCGCTTAGCAATTTCAAGATAGTTGCTTGGCATCAGGCATGGAGACTGTAGCTACTGATCAAACTTATTTGTATGCTCACAGCAGCAGCGTATGCCTGCTGAGCTCTCATCCGCTTCATTCAACTTTGGTTGAGAAGGTACTCACATTAATCACGGATATAAGTTCTAGGCTGCTAATCCAGTCATTGTGTGTGTGTGTGTGTGTGTGTGTGTGTGTGTGTGTTTGGTGTTGGTGTATATAAAGAATTATTTCTGTACTATTAGGTCTCCTTTTATTCCTTCATGTCGTATGTGTATGATCTTCAAAAAAGGGTACGCAGACAATCCCTTAGAATGCAACAAGTAATACTAAAACATATGTATGTATAACTGATATTGAACATATATATTAAGGCATATAGTTTGATATTAAAATATCCATATACACATATATGAGCATATATGTTATTTTTATCGCATTGTATCGCATTCTTTTAAATTTCTGTCTGCTTTTCTGTTTTCTTATGGTAAATATTAGCACACTGTGAATCTGTACAATTTGGGATATACATATGTTGGAAGTATAGGCTCAAATATTATTATGAGAAGGGTACACACATACACACACATGCACTACACTACTGAAGTCTAAGAAAATATCTTTCTGGTTCTACTTTTATTATATTTAGCAGGATACATAATCTTTTGAATTTGTTTGTTTAAAGCCTTTACCCTTTCTCCTATCACCAGATATTAGTATCACAGATTCTAATAGCTTCTTTTCCATTCTTAGAGAAAAGTTGCTTGTTTATTTTTCAAAGCCCCTAAGTTTTTCTACTTAAGAGATATTAATAAACATACCTACCAAATGTTAAGGGAGGAATGAGGAATCCTGAAAGGAAATCTGAAGAATTTAGAACCGTAGTAAAGTAAAATGGGCATTTGAGGCCTTGCTGGTTGTTTGCTTTTCACTGAAAAAAAAAAGGACAACTGAAAGAAACTATAGTGTAGACACATCAGACTAATTAAGTTAAACTCAACTCACTTAAGGAAAAAATAACAGAAAGAGAGAGAAAGTACACTAGAGGGAAAAAAAAAGAACTTTTTCAAAGTAAGAGGCAGTTAAAAAATGGATTGGGGTCCACCCAGTGAACAGTGAACCCATGGCAGGTATAATACAGGAGCTTTGAATCCGCTGAAATCAGGTCTACATGCCTTCCTGATATGAACATCTTGCTGCTCTGAAGTTATTTAGAATGTGAAAATAGTATTTTTCACACAGTGTGTCCCCTACAAGCAAACCTATGACTTCATAGGTGCTCAGCAAAAGAAATGGTGATCTCTTACAATGCTGGGGGAGAGCTGGCTATATAAGAATTATTTAGAGGCAACATGCAATTCTTCTACATGGCGCCATCCTGGGATACTTTTAAGGTGAATTCTCCTTACCACCGAATTTACAACAAATCATATGTAAATTGTAACTGCATTCTAGAAAAAATTAGCAAGAGACCAATGGCTCTCATAAATATTCCTGCTAGCTTCCACTCTGTATTAACACAGTGAATCTTGAGTTCCATAATGTCAAACCTTGATTGCGGCTGTAATCCCAGTGCCACTGATTGGCAACATAATGAAGCTTAAAAAAATACATTTTGGATGAATTAGTGACTGAATGTATAAAAGCTACACATATCAAAAATTAGTGGCACTTCAGTTCTTTAACCTCACAGTCATAGGTGTGAATGTCACTCTGATAGAGGCGGAAGGAGCACATTAACCACTGTATTTGGCAAAAGAGACATGGAAGCATAAGGAAAAAGAGCCAGAGGAGCTAAAAATAAAGTGACTGTGCACTTACTCACTGTGTGATCTTAGGCTAATCACATAACCTTTCAGAACTCCACCTGTCTCATCGGTAAATAAGGGATAATAGTATCTACCTTGCAGTACAGGGTTGAGGGAGAGGACTAACATGTACAAATGGCTTAGCTCAGGGATGGGACCTAGAAAGTGTTCAGTGAGCAGAGGGGCAGCACAGATCTCCATCATCACCCAGAGGTAGGCAATGAGGCTGGGAGGGGCACCTGATCAGTGCCCCCGACAAGCTCAAACTCAGCCAATAGGTGGAAACCACATCCTAGCATAGGCACCTTGACAGCTGCTGTATAAGCTACCTGTGTGGACAGGTACATGCCTTATTCTCATGAGACAGAAAAGGATTTCTTTACAGTATTTTTTTTTTTGCAAGTTTGTGAGTTCCTCAAGGCCAGGAAAAACACTTGTTTTATTAATTTTTGCCTCCCTCAGACTCAAGCACAGTGGCTGTCAAGTTGTCAAACACTGGTTGCTTATGAAATGTACATCGAATGAAAATGCTTATTTTGGGTGTGTGTGCGGGTGTGTGTGTGTCTGTGCATGTGTGTAGTGTATGTATTTGGAATAAAGTGGATATTTTTTCTTTTCTTTTTCCTTTTAAAAATGTACCTAATCTTGGGCTTCCCTGGTGGCGCAGTGGTTAAGAATCCGCCTGCCAATGCAGGGAACACGGGTTCGAGCCCTGGTCCGGGAAGATCCCACATGCCGTAGAGCAACTAAGCCCATGCGCCACAACTACTGAGCCTGCGCTCAAGAGCCCGCGAGCCACAACTACTGAACCCACAAGCCACAACTACTGAACCCGCGTGCCACAACTACTGAAGCCTGTGTGCCTAGAGCCCGTGCTCTGCAACAAGAGAAGCCGCTGTGATGAGAAGCCTGTGCACCTCAATGAAGAGGCCTCTGCTCGCCACAACTACAGAAAGCCCCTGCACAGCAATGAAGACCCAAAACAGCTAAAAATAAATAAATAAAATAAAAAAATTTTTAAGTACCTAATCTCAATCTTTAACCACAGGAGAGTTTCTAGTGCTTTATAAAACAGACTGAGAGCACCCCAGCTTCTAGTCAATATTTGGGTCAATATCCTTAAGACATTGTTATCAACTGACATTTACTTGGCATGAATGAGCTCTTGATTCAAATCATGGAGGTCCATACCCTCAAAAATGTGTGCCCAGATGCTCGATTCAATTCTGTTGAATGAATATAGTATCTTCTAAAAAGGAAGTGATATGTGATGCACATAATATTCTCTAGGATATAAGCTGGTGGTACAGTGGAAATGAACACACAACAGATATTCTTCAATATGCCTAACAAAAAATGCACAATAAAATGAAAACAAACAAATGTTTGCTTTTGGAAATTATTTACAAGCAAAACCTTACACAAGCAATATGAAGATGTTGAATTTGTTCCTACAAACACTTCTGGAAGAATACTCTGAAAGAGTCCCTATTCCTGATCATTGGTTTTAGTATTTGTTGACTAAAAAAAAATTATTGACCCCTTACTAAGGAACAATTGAAGACATACTGGATGCTGGATGCTGTGCTAAGCAATTTATGGATTATCTTATGTAACAGAGTGCCCTCCAAGTTAGGTAGCACTGACCATAATGTTATAGATGATTAAATGAATTCAAATAGGTTAGTTAGCCTACACAAACTCACAATAAGTGGCAGAGCCAAGATGTGAACCCAGTCTGTGTAACTCCAAGCCCATGCCTTTACCTACTAGCTTACCTTCCCTACGACATCATTCATGTCAAGTGCCATGAGTTTGAGAAAAGGACTCCATAATAATTATTTCTCTAAGTTCTATCACATTTTTTTTGTCCAATCACATTTTAAGATATACATTCAACTGTCCTAAAGATGCTAATAGCATAATATGGTGAAATTAGCAAAGAATATTTCAGGGCAATCTGACGACCTAATAAATATTATTCCTAGCTCTGTTATTAACATTGCCTATTAAGCGCAAGTTTTTTAACCAGTTTGGGTCTCAGTATCTTCATCTACGACATAAGAGTGCCAACAGTGATTTCGAGTTTCTTTTTGTCTCAGAAGTCTATAATTACAAGAAAAAAATTCTCTGATAATGGAGTTGAAGGAGGTACACAGAAGATCAATTAAAATATTCAAGAGGCTAGGATCATGAGACATACAAGGGAAGACTAATAAGGTTAGAAGTATTTAGTGTGTAAAGATGAATACACAGAACAGATAGATCAAAATAAATAAAACCTTGAAGGATACAGGAGAGGTGAATACAATTGTCTTTTCTACAACTTGGACTGTTAAAACTTAAAAGCGAGGAGATCCCTCAGAAATGAGGTAATTCGTACAGAATAGAATTCTATTACTATGATAGGCCATATATGTTAAAGAAATAGTTTCCAGAAAGGTCAAGTCATGTTTTTGGCAAGTGAACTCATAGTTTATTCACAGAAAGGAGGGCTTATATTTCACCATTTGAGAACATCATGCAGAACAAACACACCTTCTCAAGAACCCCTTCCTTCCCTATAGATGGCTAGTCTACAAGGATCTGGAATTAGCCAATGATATCGATTATCCTCAGGTACTCTGGATTTTGACTCAACTCTATCATGTAGCACACAGGAAGTCATCAATAAATATTTGCCAGAATGAATGAGTTCTGTCACTTACTAGTTGTGTCATCTTAAGGAAATTACTTAAGTCCTATCTTCTCTACAATCAAATGTGGCTATAATTTATTCCGTTGACTATCTGAAAGTAAGAATCAACATGACTAAACTGCAGGACAAATTCTCAGAGGTGAGGTTTTCTGCCAAAACTCCTAGGAAACCAGCTACAGCCAAGAGTTGAAGGCAGTTTGTTGTGCAGAACCCTGAGGTGGAGGAACAGGACCTGTTACTTTGGAGCATGATGGGCAGGGGCATTCCCCCGTTTTCTCAATATGTCAAATGCATGTAAGTATGAATAGAAATCATTTTTGAAATGGTTTTGAAAGCAATAAGCAAAGAGTCAATGTTTTAAGTTAAGAATAAATCAAATAGATAATCTTTTAGATCTCAAACAGGATCTAGCTCTGATTTTATATTACTTTCTAATGCAATTGGAGACTGTCTCCCCAGGTAGTAGGAATGTCCATTACAAATTTGCAGTAGCAATTCTGAAAACAATTGATTGAGGAGCACTTTGCTTTTATATATGATCCAAAATGTGTGTGACGAAAATCTCATATATCAGAGAAGCGAGGCTCCTTTGACAAAAACCTGATCAAATCAGTTGATCATGGGCAAGTTAATAGCAAAAGCAGACTCATTTAGTGATGATAAGAGGATATGTTTACGTGGGGCTTGCTGTATGCCAGGCATTGTGCTAACTATTCTGTATTTTATGAATTAATTTCATCTGTACAACTCTATGAGGTAGACACTTTTTGTTTTTAAGGTCCTCATTCCAAAGATGAGAAACTAAGGCAGAAAGAATTTACATATTGCCTAGGGTTACAAAACCATTTCTCCGGAATGCAGCTTTATAATTTTGATAGCCTTAAATACTGCCAAAGATATTACTGCAGCATCAGGACACTTTTAAAGCAGACCCTCGTTCTTTAGGGCTTCAAGCTTAGTGACACAAACATTTCAAATCATGATTAAAGAATGGAATTACAGACCATTAAAAGTCACACTGGAAAATGTACTGAAACTGCCTGAGAATCTTTCAGGCACATTTAGGTATGAAAGGAAGTTAACATGACTATTATTAGGACTTTCTGTCCCAAAACATTGCACAAGGGGTCGTTGTTTATTCATTCAAATATTTATTACTTGTCTACTCTGTGTCCTGCACTGTGGTCAGGCACACCCATGAATGCGGAGCCCTATGCTCCTGAAATAGGAACTTGTCTAAACAAATCCGATCCCAGGATATTATTCCCAATTTCCTGCTTGAGCCATTCCACCTGCTGCTTTGGTCAGAGCATTTGCTCAAGCGGCTTTCAACCCCTGACTGGTCTCCACTGTTCCTGCACCACTGGCTTGTGGACCTCAGACTCTACTTCCCTCTCAGCTTCACCGAAGCACACCCGAGCTACACTCTCTAATCTGCCCTTGAAATAAGACTAAATTTCAATAATCTGTCCACCTTCCCCAGATGTTTTCAGCACTGAATGTATTTTAGTCTTGATAGCTACTTAAGGTTTCACATCACAGGGAACCTTAGGAGACAAAGAATTTTCAAGTGGTTTCACTACTCCATCCATGAAAAACTCATTTTCACCCATGAATTCATGTTAGAAAGGCTTCATAGGAAATGACAATTGGTTAAGGTGGATAACTGTGTGGGGTTTTTTGCTTTATTATGAGTGTAATAAATGTTCACTGTAGAGATTTGGTAAAATACAAATGTATATGTATGTGTGTGTATATATAAATATATACATATGTGTATACACAGATATACATATAAAATAGAAATCATCTGCCAAAAATAAATATTACTAACATTTTAGTGCATTCCCTTCCCCAATTAATATATCGATATTCAACTAGTAGTACAGCTACACACACAAATATACACACATACATGTATGTATACTAATGAATATCTAAAAATCATAAACTGTTTAGCTATACATAACATTATGAACATTTTGCTTTATTGAATAACCTAACATACCTTTTCCTCTCACTGATGTGGCCTCTCCCGTTGCAGAGCACAGGCTCCGGACATGCAGGACCAGCGGCCACGGCTCACAGGCCCAGCCGCTCCGCGGCATGTGGGATCCTCCCGGACCAGGGCACCAACCTGTGTCCCCTGCATCAGCAGGCGGACTCTCAACGACTGCGCCACCAGGGAAGCCCCCTAACATACCTTTTATGTTCATATGCTTGGGCCAATACTCATATAACTGGAAATCTAGCCTGATTTAGATTAAACATATGAAAAAATACTCAAACAGTAATGTAAAATGTTTACTTCCTGTAATTTATAACGATGAAATTTTGATTAACAACCTAAATGCTCAGAAACAGAGAAATAATTAAGAACTTAGAATATAGCTATGTATTAGAAAAGTTTGTAGGTTTTTTTTAAAAATGTATTTTCAAAGAATATTGAATGCTAGAGAAACTTCTTATGTCATAATATTGGGTGAAACCAACAAAATTTTATAGAGTTTGAGGTTGATTTTACAAAAAAATTATATGTATCTATATCTACCTGGGGAATAACATTGGAAACAAATATATCAAGTTATGAGCATTGCTTTTGGGGGGAAAGGGGCAAGGAGAGAGTAAATATGATCTAATTTAATAGATATTTTTTAAATAGTCATGAATTATTTTTTTGCATCAAAATGAACATGATAAGAAATGAAAACACTTTTCTCCCAAAGGCTGCATAGTTATCTGAACTAGGTAAGTAAATGGCCCAATTTATCAAGCTGAAAAGAAAGAAATTGCGTTCCAGTTTTAGGGTAGAGGGTGGGTATGGGAAAGCAAGAGAGGCAGCTGAGAAGTCTAAGAAAACAGAGCAGAGTCAAGAAGATAAATGAAGTTTGGGGAAGCTAAAGATAAAGACAAAGAAGAAATAAAAAAGGGATGAGGCTGAAAAAATGTAATCATTTCACAATGTATATCAAGTTATCATGTTGTACACTTTAAATATAAATGATTTTGATTCATCAATTATACCTCAATAAGGCAGGAAAAAATAAAATTATGTTTCTATTTAAAAAATAGAGATAATGTGTAACATGATGATCATATTTTATATACACTCATTGGCAAATGGAAACTTTGTTCTATAAAGAATTTCTAAGTGCAAAAACCTAACTGTGAAAATAAATAAGTAGCAGAGCATGGAAAAGTTACTCTGATAAACTCAAAAAAAATCTAAAACTGCTACAAAGAGATGTCATAAGATGTTCAAAAATTAAAGTAGGCTATTGTTATTTACAGACTTTAAATGGTATAGTAACTATTTAACTTATAATTTATTAAAATAAAATGCTAATTCTAATTAATCGTAATGCAGAAGAAAATATGCAAATTCAATGACAACTCTCAAAATACTTTTAATGGGAACCAACTCAAAATAATTCTGTATGAAGGGCTCCAGGAAACTGTGTGCAAGAAGAGTAATATACAAACATAATTGTGTCACTCAAAAGACCAAATTAATAATTTCTAACAACCCGCCAATACGTAGACCTAGACCATGATTCCCCAGTGCCTCTTCACACTGAGCTCAGTACAAGGTAGATGCCAAAACCACTGAGTTAAAGAGATAAATATGCAAATTCCCAGTATGACTTTCTGGTCAACCAGCAGTGATTGCCATGACTTCCACTCCTACCAAAAATTGATCAGCGAATCAATGAGAAATATAAGGGGATCAGAGATTTCTGACATGAAGAGATAGAAAATCACTAATGATGCTTTAAAAAATATTCATTAAAATAAAATTTATTTTGGGCTAGGTAAGGCGAAAGTATAGTTAAGGATCACACCAACACATTGAGGGTGAGATACATTTGGGGTGATAGAGAATAAGAAATAAAGTTGAAAGATACAATTCTGGTTGAAAATTTCAATTAACATTAACTTTTTAAAATATCAAAAATCAACATTTAGAAAAAAATATTTAATGCAATCCTATTTTGCAAAATTTCAAATTTGGCCACCTAGGGCTAGGCCTGTTTCAATTCTCCATGAAACTGTGCATCTGCAATTACCTAAGACATTAAAGCAAAAGAAGAAGAAAAGACAGCAGTGGTGGTAGTGATGATGGTGGTTGTGTTACTGTAAAAAAAAAAAAAAGAGAGAAGGAAAGAAAGAAAAAAATCTGCCTTAATTATGGGAAATCACCAAAGTAATTTTTTATTTTTTATAAATATTGGGGAAAGTTATTCAGATCTCCAATCTGCATTGATTTTTATCCCCCAGGGAATGTGAAAAAGAGATAGTATAGTAAAACATAATGCAGAATTTCAGTTAGACAAAAACTCTAAGTAAATATAAACCAATATACTAAATTCACTTTTCAGGTATCCAATCCTATAGTAGTAGGACTACCAATTAATGCGAAATGAAAATTAGTGATGATTATCCAGTTAAGAGATTCTTAACCCCATTAGAATCACAAACACATTTGAAAATCTGCAGAAAGCTGACTCTTCAGAAATATACACACATATTCATGCATTAAATATACTGAACACAATTATAATGGTTTCAAAAATCCCCTCTGGGGCTTCCCTGGTGGCACAGTGGTTGAGAGCCTGCCTGCCGATGCACGGGACACGGGTTCATGCCCCGGTCCGGGAAGATCCCACATGCCACGGAGCGGCTGGGCCTGTGAGCCATGGCCGCTGAGCCTGCGCGTCCAGAGCCTGTGCTCCGCAATGGGAGAGGCCACAACAGTGAGAGGCCCACGTACCGCAAGAAAAAAAAAAAAAAAAAATCCCCTCTGATCTAGATCATTCAAACCACTCAAGATAAAGTTCAACATAAACAGAGGATGTTCAGCCTTAAAATAGGGAACTAAAATATATCATAATTGTTTAATCAAATTTTATTGCAAATTACCTATCTTATATAACAATATAACATCTTACATTTTATAGCACTACATGACTTTTTTCATTTAATCCTTGAAATAACTTTGTGAATTTTATCAGGTTCATTTATATATCAGGAAAAATACAATCCAATGAACTAAGTTACTTCTTTAATTTCGCACATAGTAAGTGACAAAAGTCAAGTGTAGAAACCATATTGTGATTCCAATTCTAGTACTTTCTCAACAGTGTCATAATCCAGTTTCTAAGCTAAAAAAAAAAAAGTGGTTTTTACCTTGTGAAGTTAGACAGTTTAAAATAAAACAAACTCAATCCTTTACTGTGAAAGGAAAACATTTTTTTTTTTTCTCCAAATCATCAGCTGGTGGTTGTTATGACCCAGTGAGCAAGCTGTGGACCAGAGCTTTCCTACCTGGGATTTTGTCAGTTTAAAGCCTTTGCTTTCATCTATTTCTGTTTAACGTGATAACACAAAAGTCTAGAGAACCACCACCTTCCTTAGCTTCTTCACATAATCTGGGCTCATACAGGAGCTTAAAAGACATGTTTTATTCTCTTCATTATATACCGAATGCTCCATATTTATTATACAAGAAGAGATCCTTTGATCCTTCAGAAACAAGCTCCTTTTTGAAGCCCTGGCAACATAATGTTCAAGAGGGTACCTCCAATAGGGGCCAGTGGGTCACCCAGCACACATTCTTAAGTACTTACTTTGTACAGCTCCTTATTAGGTCTTTATAATAAGGCAGAAACTCGGGGTGGGAGGATGCATCCAAAGCAAAACAAAACAAAAGCAGCAAACACTAAGAGGGGTTCAACTCCTTCCTTTAGTGAGCCCTCAGTGAAATGGAGAGAGGAAATTTTATCTAAGGAAGGCTGGGATGGTGGACGGAGGAGGGGTACAGGCGCGTAATTAATTTGCAAGTTCAAGACCAGAAACAGATTAAGGCTAAAATTGCATGCAATCAACGTTATTTTCTGTTTTCTCAAAGCCACCTAAAACATTATAAAGTATAATCTGAGCCCAGATATAAGGATCACACAGAAATCTCAATAGGCATTTTATAATTCCACAAGAGTGAAGAAACTAGTAGCTGAGAGCTGAATTAATTATCTGGAAAATTCAAGCAAAAAATCCTTTCCTCTAATACTTCCATATCCACAAATATTTCAGGAAATATTATGCTCTAGAGACCTATATATTCTAGAAAATGGACTAATTTCAGAAAAGCCAACTCTACTTTGGACATTCACATTCTTTTGGTTAGGAAATGTAATATTCTCAGGTTATTTCTTGCATTAATTGTTCACTTAGTGTACTTGCAGTGGATGCCACTGAATTCGCTTCTGTGTTTAGCGCAAAATTTGTGGAACTTATGGATGGACACAAGGGGAAAACTAGCTGGTCAGTGAACGTTTGGGGAATAGCATTTTTTCCTGTCATTTTTACACATCAGTGGTCAAAATTAATGAAGTTTCTGAAGGAAATAACAATTAGAAAAAAAGATTAGGACAGACTTTTAATAAATTGTATCAGACATAAACCAAGTTGGGAGAAATTATAATTAATAAACGGTGAAATGTAACACCGCCTTAAAATAGAAAGCAGAATCTCCTTAGAAACAACACGCAGGCTAATACAAAAATCAATGCTCACCGTGCTGATTGTTTGCAAAATTACACAATTAATCCTGTGTAAACTAACCTATCAGCAATGCACACTGCAGGATGCCTGATAACTATTAGGCTGCACAATGTATTAAAGAAAGAGAACTTTAATGAGATCCCATGAGAACCTAATGATTTAAATCACTTTTCCCCCCTAAAAGAACATTCTTACGCCACTTAACGGACATTATTTTCCATATCTAATACACATATGGTCAAATCCACCATTAAATCAATCACCAGGAACCAGAAGACAGTCTATCTTGAGTCTAAAATATGCCATTAAGCTTATTTCAAAGTAACAAAGGATTTAGAAATCTACATGAAAAAGATGCCACACTTATCTTCTTAGATTTGATAGTAATCTACTGCTATCCTATGTCAGTGGGCTCTCACAGGGGCTAAGGAGCCATTACAAAATCGTATTACCACATGATATACCACTCGAAGATATGTAGTCTTGTGTGCATTCAATTTATGTAAATTATAATCTGGCTTATTCCACTACAAAAATAACTAGAAATAAAGTAAGCATTTAGGTATAATCATTTTAAAGATATTAAAATGATTATACATGTACCTGTTACACATGTACTTACACTTACATGAGCATATAAGTAAAGATGTTTACATTCATCTGTAGGTATTCCCTTGAACACTTAACAGATAAATAGACAATTCTGCACAGTTTAATCAGAAAAACAGTTCAATTTTTTTTTTTGGGGGGGGATGATTGGGGTAAGCCTTTTAGGGACATTTTTCAACTCTTAGATTGAATGTAATTCCATCCAAAAGCATATCACTTGGATAGAGGCAAAGTGATTCTTCAAAAACTGCCCTGTGCCTTCATTACATACTCAAGTGAATTGAAATGCCCTTGAAGAAGACATATTATTGTTAAATATTCCAGTAACCTCATTAAATTTGGTCTTAACTTCTTCTGAGCCCTGATTCTGTAATCCTGACAGCAATCTTGTCATAGATGAAACCCAGTTAGGCATTGTCTATCTCTATGCCAAACCTGCATGCCAAAATAAATGGATGCATGGATTGATCGATATGTCAATCCATCTATAGATCGATTAATACACAAGGGCATTAATTGCAATAAGCGAAATTGAGAAAAAGAGAAATGCTGTCAATCATCTTCCTGGAGCCAGTGTGGACATCCCAGGGAGCCCCAGGTGCACTCACAGGTATTGGCTGGTTTCCATCCCTTTACTCCACTGTTGGAATCAAACAGAGCAAAATTGCCAGTGGGAGGTCAGAAGCAAAGAGTACAGGTATCTTAAAGAGTAGAAAGATGGGGAAAAGTGAGGAGAGACCAAAAGAGGAAAATCCAGGAGGAGAAAAGAATATAGGCGCACAAAGGAGAGCAATTTGCCTGAAAGGCTGGAAGCCTCCAAAGCAATAAAGACAGGCTACATTTCTGCAGTGACGTGTCAGCACAAAAACTGTAGCAAGGGCCCACACGTGCCAGCGCCGTGCCACATGTCATCTACTGTCTTTCAAAATGATATGAGCCTTTTAGCTCTTATTTTCATATAATAATAAGAATGTTAAGAAAAAAGACAGGGTTTTGGTTAGTTCATTTTTTTTTCTCATTTAGCTCAGAAGCACAATACTCGCCTACTTAGTCCAAGGAACTAGCGCTGATATCTCAGCAGCATCACTAAGCGGAGCACACACACCCAGTGCTACTCTAGACCCCAACTTCAGGTCTTGCTTCTCCGGGTGGATGTATCACTTCCTGTCTCCTTATGTTTCTTCTCATATAACTTTTCTATGAACACAGTTAGGCAGAAACAAATATTAAAAGTGATCTACGAGACGGCTCCGTACTTGGTTTTAACAGATGGGCATTCATAGGTGGTTATTAAACTAAAAGTAAGATGAACATGGGGTGGGAAGGAGATGGCTACCATTTATGGTCCTTATAAACCCTGGTAATATCTACTGGGTTGGCCAGAAAGTTCGTTCGGTTAGTGAATAGGGTGTTCAATAAAATCCTTGGTGAAAATGAAAATTGTGTCTTTTTACTTAAAATCGAACGAACTTTTTGGCCAACCCAATACACCTGCTACTTTCTTGTATGATATAAATATTAATTTTACCATGAAGACTCCTGGTGAAATTATTTTCCTGAAATAATAGGCATGAATTAATCTGACATGCATTTCAGTGTTCACCAAAACTTTTCCATTTTCAACAAGAAAATATTTTGACAAGGACTAAGACACGCTTCATAAAGGACAGTCTGATACCCTGTATAGCTTCCATCGCAGCACTTATTATTCATCTATTCATCGTCTACCTACTGAGCTAGACGGTAGGTTCTTTTAGCGTAGGTAGCAATCCAGTTGCTCACTATTGTTCCTGAACTTAATGGAGAAGTTGGTATACACTCAGAGCTCAGTATTACACGTTGAAAGAATAAAAGGTTTATATACTTAATCCTCTAGTCAATTAGTACCTAACACAGTCCTTCTGAGTTCTTTCAATCAATTTTCTGCACTTTTCTCTCCCACAGAACTCTGCAATTTGATGTAACCAACATGGTTTTTGATACTTCACTGGATCTAATAATGTTCACAATTGCAGCAAATACATTTTTAGCAAATGCTACATGCTGCTCACTGTTCTAACAGTTTTTAAAAGAATAATCCATTTAGTAATTGCAACAATCTTCACAGATAGGTCTTATTCTTTATACGTGATACAGTAGTAGTTTCACTACAAAAATTGACCACGTTTTGAAAAGCAGTAGTCCCAAAGAAAGATGGTATAGCACCCATACAAAAGTTAACTCTATGGGTCAACACTTAGAGGACATTTACCTTCTAATATTAACATCACCATGCATATTTGTTTTCCTATAACAGTTCACTTAGGTATCACTGTTTTATATCATATGACAGTGATGGACCATAAAGCTTTCACCCAAAGGTCACTTAATATTATGAATCTTTCAACCAGAAAATAGTTTGAAGGGTGCTATGTTTGGCTGAATAATGACTCCCAAAGTTGTCCACATGCTAATCCCTGAAACCTGTAAGTATGTTGCCTTACATGGTAAATGGACTTTGCAGATATGATTAAATTAAGGATATTGAGACAGTGAGATTATCCTGGATTACGTGAATGGAGCCAATGTAATCACAGGGTCCTTACAGGGAGAAGGTAGGAGGGTGAGAGTCAGAAAAGGGAATAAAAGGACAGAGCCGAGAAAGAAACTAAAAGATGCTATACACTGCTTGCTTTGAAGATGAAGAATGGGGCCGTGAGACAATGCAGGTAAACTCTAGAAGCTGAGAAATGTAAGAAACAGATTCTCCCCTAGAGGCTCTAGGGGGGGCACAGCCTTACTGACATCTGGATTTTAGGACCTGTAGCCTCCAGAATGGTAAGAGAAGAAATTTAAGCCACTAAATTGGTGGTAATTGTTAATAGCAACAATAGGAAACTAATGTAGGTTGTGTATAGAAATATGTAGATAAGAACTCACATTTTAATTTTGAGGGACAGTTTTTGGTACTTGTTTTGGGTTCATACAAATGCTGCCTTCATTCTAATTATTTTATAAGAAGATGAAGTAATATTATATTTATAAGCCAAAATTAAAATGACACTGCTTTTTACAGACACTTAAGTCTTTAAATAAGATTTGTCATGTAGATAGTCTCATATTAATCATTGAGCACATAAAATATTTTCATAAATTAAGCCACTTAATATTAAGGTAAAATGGATTAATATCTTGTATAAGTTAAACACAGCATCGACAGTCTTATTAACTTAATATGAAACAAGTAATTTAAACTCTCTTCAGTGGTGTGCTCATGTATATTCCAAGATAAGATAAGAACACTTATAGAACTGAGAAGAACACTGGGAAGATTATCTGATATTGCAAGTATTACTAAAGTATGTCTTTGAACTTTGTGTAAGTACTGGAATGTTACTATGTAGATCCCCTCTACTCTTTTAAAGAAGAGACTGAGTTGGTTTTTTTTGCCTAGTTTTTCACAACTACCATGTTGAAAGTGGAAAGGCATGAGATTTCCCTTAGCTCCAAGCAAGTGAATCTTGGAATACGTTTACAGTCTAGTACAGGTAAATACTCTGATATGCTGGCATTGTAATCAGGAGCTGAAACAAACTCATATATCAGTCTTCTAACGATAATGTTTCCACAACTGAGGACTCAAAACCACTAACTCTGAATTTTCAATTTCACAATGTAGCTTAGATGTTTTTGTGTTATGAAGAAATTTGAATACAGAAAAGTAATACAGAAATACCTATATGATTGCCATCTGGAATTAACAAATACTAATATTTTGTCATATTTGCTTCATAACTCAGCTTTTTAAATAAATAAAATACAAGAAATCAAGTCGAAGCCCCTTAAATTTCTTTTCTAAGTTCCACTTCCCGACTTCCCTGGTGGTCCAGTGGTTAATACTCCACACTGCAGAGGTAGTGGGTTTGATTCCTGGTCGGGGAAGTTCCGCATGACGCATGGTGTGGCCAAAAAAGAAAAAAAAAAAAATCCATTTCCCTTTACTTCCAGAAAGAACCAACATAATCCACTTGGTGTATAACAATACATGTTTTATATTTTTCTACAAAGACAATATAATTTTGTATGAGTTTTTTTAATTCACATAATTGGTACCATCCGCAAGGTGTCATTCTGAGACTTGCTTTTTTTCAGGTAAACTGTTGTTTTCAAAATCTACATTTAGATTTAGTTCATTCATTTGAACTATTCTATAAAACTCAAGATCTATATATTAAATATTTTATATATGTCAAATTATTCATTCCCTTTAGAAGGACATTTAGGTTGGCTTGTTGTTTGGGGGGGGGTTGTTTTTTGGGGTTTTTTTGTTGTTGTTTGTTTTTCACTTATAAATGGTTGCATGGAACATACTTGTATATTTCTCCTTGAGCACATGTGTGAGCATTTCTCTTGGGTGATCATGTAGCAGACATGTGGATGAGCATGTGGCTGGGCATTGCAGGGTGTAAACATTTTCAACCTTTCTAGCTCTTGCGAATTCCTCCTCCAAAACGGGATTATGTCACTTTACACTCGTACCAGCAGAGTATGAATGCTTCCACTTCCTGGAATCTTCACAACATTCAGCACTAGAGGTTTTCATTGTTGTAGCCTAATAAATGTTAAGCAGCTTCTCACTGTGATATTTTAAAAATCAGCTTTATTGCGGTATAAGTCACATACCATAAAATTACCACATTTTAAATGAACAATTCAACGGGTATTGACAAAAGCATGCCGTTGTTTAAACATCACTGTAATCAAAATAGAAAATATCCATCTCCTCACCTCCAACCCCCACCCACCAGTCCCTGAAGTCACTGATCGTACCTCTGTCCCTTCAGTTTTGCCTTTCCCAGAATGTCATATATCGATAAACGAAATCACACACCGTTTGACTTTTTGTCTGACTCCTTTCTCTAAGCACAATGCTTCTGAGAGTCATTTCTGTTACTGTGTATATCAGCATTCACTATTTGTACTGCTGAGTAGTAGTCCATGCTGTGGATGAACCACAGTTTGTTTTCACTGTGATTTTAATTTGCACAGTCCTGATTACTCAAAAAGTTAAATATTGTTATATATATTTTGAGCCTCTTTTTTCTGAAATGTGTGCTCTCTCTTTGCCCATTTTCCCATTGTGTTATCTTTTTTTCTTATCAATTTAAAAACTATTCTTCGTTCTTTCTGTCATTCTCAGCATAAGTGATAGATATTTTTCACATAGATTTGAAAATAAATACCCAAAGTGTAAACTTTAATCCTCCTAGAAGAACACATTTAGCAGCGTTTGACATCTACAAGCCAAAAAATAGGGTAGGCATCTGGATTAAAGTCAGTGTACTTTATTTTCTATTCAGTAAACCTTTAAATGGTAGAATGGTTCTTTCCTAGGAAGGAGGGAGGTGGGTAATGTGTCCTATATTGACTTGGGGACACTTAATATGAAACATTAATATATAGCAAGAGAAAAAGATATCTAAATTCTATTTGAAACAATTATCTCACCATTTCAACCAACACACATCATGCTTATGATCAATAATTGAATGGAAAATGTCTTCCATCTTCTACCCCCAACACAAAACTGCTGTACAAATTAATAAGCAGGTTCTCCCAGAGTAGTGTGCATGTACTCTTTCTGCAATTGCATGCCCTCATCCAGACCAGAAGCTCACTAAATGTCACTCACCCCGGCCCTGAGCCGCCCCGGGGCTCATACAACTCACTCTGCTACTAAGCAGCATGGAAACAAATATCTTAAACCTTGTCATCACACAACTCCTTATTCTTTGGTTGTTTCCTGTGTAGGTTTTCTGCCTGCACGGGCTGTGTGTTATTCCTTATAACAAGCCCCAAACCACCCATATCATCTTATTAGAAGTACAATAAACAGTCTCGCTTACAAAATCCCCTCTATCACACCCTGGTTCAAGTCCAAATCGTCCTCATCTCCCATGTAGAAAACCAACAGATCTTGCTCTCCATCATAATCTACTCTTCACACAATAGCAAAAGCGATTCTTTTTTTTTACAAACATAAATCAGATCAAGTTGCTTAAACCACCTGAATAACTGAATAGACATTTTTCCAAAGAGGAAATGCAGATGGCCAACAGGCACATAAAAAGATGTTCAACATCGCCAGTCATCAGGGAAATGCAAATCAAAACTACAATGGGATATCACCTCACACCTGTCAGAATGGCTGTCATTAACAGGAACACAAATAATACACGTTGGTGAGGATGTTGAGAAAAGAGAGCCCTTGTACACTGTTGGTGGGAATGTAAATTGGTGCAGCCACTATGGAGAACAGTATGACGGTTTCTCAGAAAACTAAAAATAGAACTAACACATGACCCAACAATTCCACTCCTGAGTATATATCCAAAAAAACCCACAAACACTAATTTGAAAACATACATGCACCCCAATGTTCAAAGCAGCATTATCTACAACTGCCAAAATATGGAAGCAACCTAAGTGTCTGTAAACAGATGAATGGATAAAGAAGATGTGGTATACACGTGCACACACACACACACACACACACACACACACACACTGAAATACTACTCAGCCATAAAAAAGAATGAAATAATGCCATTTGCAGCAACATGGACAGACTTGGAGGGTATTACACTAAGTGAAATAAGTCAGATACAAAAAGACAAATCCTGTATGATACCACTTATGTGTGAAATCTAAAAAACACAACAAACTGGTGAATATAACAAAAAAGAAGCAGACCCACAGATATAAAGAACAAACTAGTGGTTACCAGTATTGGGGCAATATAGGGGTGGGAGACTGGGTGGCACAAACTCTTGGGTGTAAAATAGGCTCAAGAATGTATTGTACAACACAGGGAACATAGTCAATATTCTGTATTAACTGTAAATGGAAAGTAACCTTTAAAATTGTATAAATGATTTTTTAAGTTGCTTAACTGCCTGGATTTTTTTGAAGTTACTTAAAATCCATATTCTCATGCATGACCTAGAACGCCTTATGTGATCTGCCTTAACCTCACCCGTGCCAAGCTCTCCCACGCTCACTGCATTCCAGGTCTCAGCCTTCTGTCAGTTCCAGACGACGCCAAATTCGTGTCTTCCACACTGCCTTTCCACTCCCTGCCCCTCTGCCTGCAACTCTGCTCTTCTGGCTCTTTTCCTATTTGCCTTCTCCCCTTTCTGGCTCAGCTTGAAAGTCACCTTCTCAGACAGCCCTTGCCAAAGTTAAGTTCCTTCTCTCATTTTTCTCTACCACAGTCCTTTGTTTCTTTCCTGTAATGATTTTATTGTTTATTTATTTATTGGCTGACATTCTCAGTAATGGCAAACTATGAGAGGGCAGGGAATCTGTCTTGACCTTAATGCTTAGCACAGTGCCTGGGATTTATAACAGCTCAATAGATATTTGAGGAATGAATGAATGACTCCTTGAAATCAAAACTACGCACATACCACACACACACACACTTCACTTGAAGACGCTGGTTCTTCTGTCTTCTATTTGGGAGCATAGCTACAGCCCCATAGGTAAATTTTTCTGATATGGTTCCTTGCCAGCATCAATCTGGTCAGACCAAGTTGCACAGAAGACAATTCCTCCCCTGATGCACACAGGACTGAAGGGGGAAAAAATCAAGCTAGTAAAAATTTCCTTCCTCTGCAGACTTGTAAACTGCTAATCAGCACAAGCAGCTTGTAGCAGATTGAGCTCAAAGTGTAGCTGAAATGGCACATAACTAATTCCAGGTGATTTAATATCTTACATGGCCCTAGTGAAAATACTGACAAAGAAGAAGAACACGATTTGGAGTCTTTCTGTACTGCTGAATTTGCTGTTAGCTTTGGAGCCTCTATCAAGGCATTTCCATTAACCAGCATTGCTGAAGAAAGGAAGTCTGGGTGTGGCATGCAGAAACCACTGCCGAATTGGGAAAATGCTAGAAAACGGTAAAATGCTAGTTATCCAGGTGTGAATATTTAGGAGCCCTTTCTCAAAATGTACGGTCCCCTTGGTGAGTGTCAAAGTAACGTCCAGCAACGCGCCTTGAGCGGTCGATGGCACGTGCCTAAGGAGGAAGTAAGTCTCCTGAGTATACTGCCACTACTCACAGGCAATTACCAGCATTAAGGGAAATATGACGTTGAGATTCTTCGAGCAAAGTCACATCTTACTAGTGCCATCTGTAAGCACAAACTTTCTTTCTTTTTTATAAACGCGTCTGATGGAAATTGACTACTCTAGGGTTCAGAGATCATTATTTTATTCATAAAAGCTTTCTCTAGGGACTTGCCTGGTGGTCCAGTGGGTAAGATTCCGTGCTCCCAATGCAGGGGGCCTGGGTTTGATCCCTAGTCGGGGAACTAGATCCCGCATAAATGCTGCAACTAAAGATCCCGCATGCCACAATGAAGATCCCACATGCTGCAACTAAGAACTGGTGTAGTCAAAATAAATAAATAAATAAATTTAAAAAAAGCTTTCTCTAGTGCATTATTTCAGAATTCACTCTCCTTAGCTTTATAAAAGGTAATAGTCGCTTTAATTCTTCTCCTGACAACATTAAAAAGAATACAGGGGCTTCCCTGGTGGCGCAGTGGTTGAGAGTCCGCCTGCCGATGCAGGGGACAAGGGTTCGCGCCCCGGTCCGTGAAGATCCCACGTGCCGCGGAGCGGTTGGGCCCGTGATCCATGGCCGCTGAGCCTGCGCGTCCGGAGCCTGTGCTCCGCAACGGGAGAGGCCACGACAGTGAGAGGCCCGCGTATCGCAAAAAAAAAAAAAAAAAGAATACAAAAAGCAGGGAGATTTTTTTTTTTTCTATTGTCATATAGAAGAGTCAAATTTGAAATCATGGGACATCAAAAAGAAAAACAAAACTGTAGTATTTAGAATTATTGTGCCATATACCCTCAAAGATACATTTTACCCTCAGTGAGCCAAAACTTCAAATACCAGCAATACTATTTCTCCCACAGTACTTCAGTTTAAAGCTGTACCATTAGACATCAGATTTGAAATATCACCTGATCAGTAGTGTCCCTCTAAAATACAGCAGTAGTTTTTAAACACCATATTTTGTTTACATATTCTGGCAGCTAGGTCTCAGATCCTAAATTCTTAGGTTTAAAATATCTCCAAATATATATATTCTCACTCAGAACATTCATTATACCAAAGTTCAAAGGTTTAGGCTGGCAGTTGACAAATTTGATAAAACGGACCGATCCATGGAGCCAATAAATGAAAAACGAGTGGAAATGTTGAAAGTCAAACAATTTTAGAAATCATAATATGGCAAACCCAGAGGTAAACTTCACCATTGAATCATTCAACAGATGTCAATGACACCGTTGTCAAAGCCAAGTTGTAAACCTTTTGAGAGAGATGGTTCAATGCATAGAACAGTTTTATAATTAATCACCTAGCATGTGGCCAAGAAATAGATGTCACGTTTTGCCCTCAATAAGCATACAGTGGCATAAGCAAACCCACTGACAATTTTAAGAGGTTTTCACTTTGCTGATGAATGCTTTATGAGAAAGCATAGCCTAAGAGAGTGAATGCAACATAAGTGAGGTTCTGTAGATTTGCAAAAGAGCAATTACATACACGTATGTGAGTATGTGTGTGTGCTGGCTGTGTTTAAGCTCTCAACTTTTAATCTCTACATTATGCCTTGACACTGTTACTCAGTAGATGCACATAATTATTCATTGTAAGGATATGTCACATCACTGTAACTACTGCTTTATAAACTCTACCAACGGAAGCACTTCTTCCAAGAGAACTGTGGAGTTTTGTGTATTTCTAGGTATGAATAAAAAATTCATAGCAATTAACACAGGGTGCATTATTCAGAGAGCTATCAGAAGGAAGAAGATCCATTACTAATCAATATTGTGGGTATTCATTTTCGTACCTTCTTTAAAAAGTAAAATTACTTAAAGTTGTGAGATTATAGAAATAAACAAGAATTTAGAGAATCCTGGTATTTCATAGTCAGACCCTAATATTTGAAGTCCTCATCATTACTTTCCTGTTTCCCCTTTTTTTAATTTCACATGCATATTATGCTTAGAAAACTGACCACAGAATGACCATATGTGCATTATCTGAGCTTCCATGACTAAGAATGAGGTCCTAGAAAAGACTAGAGAATGCAGAAATAGCAGTACTCTGAAACATGGAGGAGAAATTAATCCAACTGCAAAAAAAAAAAAAAGATAGTGCTGTGTTTTTCTACTGGTTCCCTGGCCATCTTAAAACTGAAAATCACTTTGCAAGGTCACTGGCACCAAACATCCCTACGATGGCTCAGGATGCCCATACCCCTGACCTCTCTGCCAGTCAAGCAGATATTAGGCTGGCTCCGTAAATGCAGATGCTGTGACGGTACCGTCTTCCAAATATGTTTGGCTTTCTGTAAGCCCACTTCAAATTAGGGAGGGTTCTTCTTTTATAATACGTGGGAAGGTCTTTCAGAACTTGAGAAAGGTATTCAGATCACATTTTAACACTTCAGATCTTCTCAAACAGCACTAGACTACACTGTGACAAACACTGCTAAAAATCAAATGCTCATTAAATAGGGCTTGAACATGTATTTTGTTTCAGAGAAATGATAACTGAAATGGAATTTTGTCTTTGCCTTTCAAAAGTTCTGCCTTTTCCCTGACACCTTTTAGTAGTGCACAAGCTGGAAGGAACCTTTCTCTATTTTGACCACACATTGTCAGTACATTAAATGGCATTTATAATCCTTTATTTTGCAGTATACTTATTTGTGTACTTGTCCCAGCTCTTTAATTAGACATACTCAGATTAATAACATTTTACGGGCATGTATTCAGTGGTAACTGTAAGCATCTTCAGGCCACCAGCTGTGTCTAATTCATCTTGGAATTTGTCCATTCAGCGTAGTGATTTCCACACAGCAAGAACTTCCTAAATTTTCACGTAAAGATTAAATGCAGGAACATAATAGAATAAAGAGAGAGGAGGACTGTGATGAATTTTTCTTAGGGGTGTCTTCACCCTCCTGCAGTTGGGTTGCATGTCCTAGAGTAGTAGTCTCAGTATTGAGACAATCTTAGAAAGTGGCTTTGGGCAGAATGTAAGTGAACATCCTTTCTCTTTTAATCCTTCTGACTATAAAAACCTGGAAGTCTCAGGTAGGTTCTAATATATCATTAACAGCGCTTTAACTCTTCTAATCTTGCTGTTTCATAAAGAGGGAGCAGGACTTAAGCCTGGAGACTTGGTCAGGCAATAGGACCTCACTAGAATGTAACGACCTTGGGTTGTTTTCATTGTATTCACGCTTGTAGTGACCTTTCATTATTTCCCACTGACACTGGTGTTTCATTGATAGAGTGAAATAAAACTTACATTTTAAGTCAGTGTCTTTTTATAATGAGCCAGTTAAAAATTTAAGTGAATTATGGTAGACGGCACAAAGATAAGACAAAAATCGTGACAATCGTTACATTTCAGCGAGTACAGTCTTAGAGAATTGTAGATTACTGAGTGACCAGTGACTTTAAGAAGAAAGGACAGCAGGAAATGTGTCTGAGAAGACAGACAGGAGCAACGAGCTGGCCAGTAAGAGGAGGGGGTCTCTAAGGATACAAGAAAGAAGAGAGGAATCATGAAGCCTGAGCCCAGCTGGATGTGGAAACCAAGTATGACAGTTACTTGGCCCGCAGAGCAGTGGGGAGCCAGGGGAAATTTTCAGGAAGTAAGTGACATTATGGTCAAAGTGACAAGCGAGAAAGGGGATTTTAACAGTGACGTTTAGGTCTTAGTGGAGACGGGCGACAATAAAATGCAGAAATCCAGTGAGAGAAAGGTTGCTGTGGTCTAGTGATTAGAAGACTGAACAAGGAATTTTCCGGAATAGCTCATGAGAAATAAATCTCAGTGTGTCAAGGAGAAAGCTGAAGCAGGTTTTCCGGTTGTTTAAAGTAGAGAAAGGTTAAAGAGGACAGAAAATGGCAAACTGCTAAAGGGAGATGGGAGAAAAGATGCTCTCTGCTACAGTAAAAATGTATTTGCTATATCAAAAAAAAAAAAAAAACTGTGGGGAAACCTACGACTGCTTGTGTTTCAGTAGTCCCAATCATTTTTTTAAGTACAAAGTCATTATAGAAACCTCAGTTTACAACTACCATCAATTGCTTCCATTTCTTTCATTTTTTTTCTGAGATCCAAGAGAGCAGAATTTAAAATTTATAAGGCTTTAGGTTATATCACTGAAAAATGAAACCTGTTCAGAAAACTTGCATTTTCTGAATAAGGAAATCTTTTATCAGTCACAAATGATTTGCCATTAAAATAACTTTAAGACAAAATCAGATGACCTGATTTCTAGTTCCACATTCACACATATGAGTTCCACGAGTTCCCTTAACTCTCTGAACAGGATCAATACCTACCTTGCTTAAATACCTAGCCCTTACGAGTATCAAATTAAATGTACATACATTGTGTCTTTCAAAGGCAATTTAAAGCATTACCAGTATAGAATTAAATACACCGTAGCATAGCCTTTTAGGGTTACATATATTGCATTTTGCCTGTTGACATAATTTTTGAAATATGAAAAATATAGTGAATACTCTGCTGGTGCTTTCGGCAAGACTGCAGGAGAAACACGTCTACTCACGTTTATCAGAAAGGTGGGAGTCAGAGGTATAAGAAAAATAGCATGCTTGGCTCCCAAGTACTTAGAGAAAAAATGACAGGCTATAGAAGGAAGAATATGAAGGGAGGATTTGAGAAAATAGAAAGGCAGAAGCAATGAGAACACAAACGGAACCTACATCAGGCATGGCGGTAGTTGTTCTTCAGCCACTCTCAGTGAGCCCTTGAAGAGAAAGAAATAGTCCAAGAAAGCTCCCCGGCTATATATTCTTAACCTGCTTCTTGTTCTGTGCACAAGAAGAAATAAGAATAATGTTGGTCCTCGCTCCCCATTAGCGCCTTCCCATTACAGCCATGCTTCTGAAATGGGAAAGGTAAAGCAGGGTTGCAGCCAAACGCACAATCATCATTTCAGGCCAAGAAGCCTGCTTCCTTGTCCATGTGTGGCTGTAATGGACAAATAGAAGGAAATGGAGCAGCTCTTCTCTCTCCCTCCTCAAGCCTGGTGCCTTATGGAATCTCAGCAGTCACCTCCTTGATTCCTGGCCTTCGGGTTCCACCTTGGCCCTTCTGACTCTCAGGAGGTACTCCTGGTTCTCCCACACCCAAGCCATTTCCAAGGTAAATGGAGAAGAGTAAGGATAAATGTAAATGGATCAGAAGACAAAAGCATCAGAAAAGCCTATCCCACTGAAGAATCTTTAGGCAAAAGTATTCTTGGCCAACTCGTCCCTCCCTTACTCTCAACTCTAGCCTCTCTCTCCAGACAAAACCACAGGCACTTCCATGGAGCCCAAATTCACCCTCTTGTCACACTCCCTTCTCAAAGGCATTTGTTTTCCTGGGCTTAAGATATTCAGGAACTGGGGAAGACAAAGGAGTATCCCCTTGGGACAGAGAGTAGTTCTACTTGTTCCATGTTTCTTCCACTTTTTAATCAATCGTGTATGAAGTACATGGTGTCACAGTGGGCTTGATAATCCTGTTATTAGCATGTCTTTGAAAAAAAATTTCTTCCTACCTTGTCTACTAGAATCCTCCAGCAAGGTAGTTAGATGAGTCCTCCCTTTGAATCCAGAATAGTCTTTGATGGCTTGGACCAATGGATTACAGCAGAAGGGCTACTCTACACCTGGCCTTTAAGACAACTGACAATCTTCTAAGTTTAGCTCTTGGAGCCCTGAGCCATCACTCAAGAAGTCCAACAATCTGTTGCAGAAACCAGTGAAGAGGCCATGTGGCTACATGAAAAGGAAGAGAAGCCCAGCTGAGCTCAACCCAACTGGCTAAAACAACGGACATGCAAGTGAAGCCATCTTGGGGCCACCAGTCCAGCTTAGCCACCATCTGAAAACCACGAGGTGACCTCAGTTGTTACGAGGTGGGGCTAAAGAAATCACTTACCCCAGCCCAGGCTGAATTCCTGACCCACAAAATTATGAAATTTCATAAAATGGAGTTTTAACTTGTTTAAGTTACGGGTTAGTTTGCCAGGTAGCAATAGATTTATGGGACAACGCCCCTTCACATTTTACATGAATTGCTACATGGTCACATTTCTGAATCATTTTTCATCATTTCCCCTCTTAGCTACACATAAGCCTCCAGGTATTTTTCTTCCAAACAATAAGCAGCTTGTGTATTTCCCCAAGAATCTCATATGCAAAACACGTATCTACTGAGGTCTTAAACAGTTTTAAGCCATATGGTGAATTCCCGGTACACAATTCAACAAAATAAATGATGAAAATAGCGTGAACTCAATTTCAGAAGTCAATGGAATGGTGATAGTACTTACACAGCACAGTCTCCCTAAGTGATGGTAATAAAAAAATACACTGTGATTTCCCTATAGTGGGCAATACAACATCTTATCTGCAAAGAATAGTACCTTGGATAGTTATCAGTACATTGCTTCTACAAGGACATCTTGTAAAAGGTTTGGAGGTTTCATTATTGCTCTTTTGTATTTGTATTTAACATTCTTAAACAGCTACATCACTAGTTAAGAGGGTTTTATGTGATTTTCAGATAAATGATCTGTACTCCTATACGTGGTACATGAAAATTTATCTTTTCTATTCTAAACTATGTTGTAATTTCTTAATGACTCAGAACCATCCATATACGCATGATTTCTGAGTTGTCTTTTTCTAGCGTTTCTATCTTTATCCCTTGCTGAAGAGATGTTAGCTGTAAATTCTTTTGTCTGTGAATGAATCTGCAACATTTCCTTCATCTGCTCTAACTTGCAGTTTATCCTGTTGTCCGCTAAAATAAAACAGACAATTAAGCTTACTGGGATGCTTCTAAATTAAGAGTAAATAGTCATCGAATAAGGCTGGTCTTTCCACAATAACATTATTGCAGTTTGGTGAATTTTTGCAGAGATTAGATTTAGGTTGCTATGATGTCTCTTTTGTTCAATTTTTAGATACTAGCTTAGGATTTAAATACTGGAGTTACCTGGTGAGTAAACTCCAAATGAATACCTATCATTACAGTCATTGATTTATTTGACATTTTTACTCTTATTTGTAGCAGTAAAACAGCATGGAGGAAAATGAGCATTGTTTTGGCAATAGGTGAGAAATATTTATTTTTAGGACACCTACATAGGTCAAAATAAATTCGGATTGAAAGTATTTAATATGATATGTTAACTACAGATTAATAAACTACTCTGTATTATTCAAGGCTTCCAATTTTATTTTTTTAATATTTATGGACTGGGAGTAGCTGTGTAATTACTTCAGTTTTCCACTTCAGTTTTAGCATGAGTTGTGAACAGTGCACACCCTCCTGCCCACCCCACGCACGTATACACTTACAGCCACTCACATAATCTTGTTTCATTTATGGAACCAGTTGTAAATAACCAAAACCATATTGGTATGCAATCTTCAAAGACAGTAAGTGCAATGTAAATCCAGTTGAATAAAAATCTAGAACAGGGCCTCCGTTCCCTTCATAGGACAAAGAACCAAATGGACAGCCAAATTAGCCTCCCATTAAGGACACATTCTAATTTTCAGAGGAGACAATCAAGGGACTCTCCACCAGAAGCATTCAGTCTGTTAAACCCATTATTTAAATGAACTTGGGAAATGATGACACAAACCTTTCTGTCCCTCCTCATCAGCTCAGAATTTGGAGGGGCAAAGGAAGCGGAATGCATGCTTAATTGAGGCAGTAAATGCTAGGCTGTAGCAGACTGTTATACTGTTAAATACAGCAATGGGTTTTTAATGGCTGCTGTCCAAAATTACACTGGAGATAAATGGTTTATTAGTAATAATAATAGCTGGCACTTTTATCCTCAAAACACTTAACAAATATTAGCTCATTAATCCTCCAACTGCCACTGGGAGGCAACAGTAAATGCTTCTATCCTCAGTTTACAGCTGGTGAAACCGGGAAATAGAAGGTAGTAACCAAGTTTTCAAAAGGAGGTTTTGTATGTGGAGGTCAATTTCCAATTCAAACAACTCATGTCAATTTTTATACATAATTGGATGGTATTCCCTCTAATGACTGCCAGCCCTTTTTTGAGGGGATAGTGATTAAGGTCAAATCCAATTTATTTGAACTTGACTCCCATGAGTTGTACCTAAACTGCTCAAGCCTGGTCCTTTAGCATCATTTCAAGCAAATCAATTGTGTTCAAAATCTATTCAGCCCAAATCAATTACATGCAGAAACTTGTATGCATGGAAAAAGGTCTCTTGAGATCCTTTGAAATCTAGCTCCACTGAGAATTGCTGGAGGTCACAATGTGAAACAGGGTCGAGGTCAAATTTAAACACCTTTATTTGGGCTTTCTATTTTTAACCATTCACTCAGATCTCCTTTGTGGAAAACAGTATATGTCTCAAATTAGTGAACAATAATGAATAACCCAAAATAGCCCGTTATTCATTCTGGTGTAGTCTATAGATGTTAAAATTATTATATTTTTCTTTGTTTACTTTTCCATCGTGGACAATGTTTTCAATTTCTTGCCATTGTATAATGCCTTAAGTATTTTAATTTAATGAATGATTTCTCTGCTGATGCATCAGATGCACTGTACAGAACAAGTTTAGAAAGTCTCTGAATTTATAATACCAAAAGAAGTTCATTTCTTGAGGAGCTAAGTGCTGTACTCTAAAGAAGCAGGCATGGATCAAACAAAAGCCTTAAAGCAATTCCACTCCATATAGTCCAAGGAAATGGGATCTGCTCTATAGACAAAGCAGAAAGCAAACACATTTTTGCCACTATCTATTATATAAAAAAGAGCCTTTTGGAGTCAGTGTTTGAGAATGCTACTTGTATTTTGCATATTAAAAAAATGCACATTTTTTTCTAAACACCACACACCAAAAAAATCAAACACCTCTCAAAAATCCTAAATATATTGACCATGCCTAGAATAGAGTTGATTTCTTTTTCCCTCCAAAGCCTTATCTTAACTGACAGCTGCTAATAAAGACAGCGCCGTCGTTATGATAGGTGTCATTTTCAAGAACAGTCAGGCTGGGATACGGCATCTACCACTGCCGACTATTTCTATCTTAATCGGGAGTGGCAGATACACCTTTGTGGAAATGTCAACCGTGTAATGCAATTGGTTACATATAATACCCAGATATGAAGGAAATCCATGCATATTGATACTATAGAGCATCAGAAACATTCCTGCCAAGAAATAAGAAATGGTAATGAGGGCAAGCAAAAGCTTTGGTGAGGGTGAAGGTTGATTTTTACATATACTGGTGCCCAGGACACATTTCAGGGAGACTCAGACACCAAACACTTTTATGACATGATTTTGGAGAAAACACAGATGTCCTCCTTTCCCAATGTATCTCCCACATGGCAGTGCCTCACAATGAATCTTTGCAACAAGAATTTTAAATCCACCATTTTAAATGCCACCATTCCTGGTATAAACATACAATATCATGTAATACCTTAGGAGAAGCCCTTATTATCTACTTTTCCACATGTTTACCTGAGGTAATAAGACACAGAACAGGTAAATCTGGTTGGACAACAGGGATGAGTGCTGGCCCTTGATGAAGACCATAGTTAGAGAACCCTACTAATCCAGGGGGGTACTGACGGACACTGCACACATGGGAAATGAAGTCAAAGAGAGAAGAGAAAGGGCGTGCAATGGACTGAACGTGTGTGTCTCCCCCAGATTCGTATGTTGAAACCCTAATACACATGTGATGGTATTTGGAGGTGTGGCCTTTGGGAGGGAATTAGATCATAAGGGTAGAGCCCTCATGAATGAGATTAGTACCCTTATAAAAGGAAAACTGGAGAACTCTCTTGGGCCCTTTCTGCCGTTCTCACTGTGACAATACAACAAGTCAGCAGTCTGCAAACAGACGATGGCTGGCACCCTGATCTCAGGCTTCTAGTCTCCAGAACTGTGAGGAATAAATGTCTGTTTTTATAAGCCTCTCAGTCTGTGGTACTTTGCTACAGCAGTCCAAACTAAGAGGGGGTGCTGAAGGGGTCTGCCAGACTCAAAGGAAGCATAGTGTAGCAGTTAAGATCTTGTGGCTGGGGAGCAGATACTTCTGAGTTGAAGTCCCAGCTCAGCAACTTCCAGGCCATATTGTGTGACCCAGGACAAGGACGCCCCTACATCTGTGACACTCAGCATTAAATGGGTATTATCATAATAGTACTTTCCTCAAAACACTGATGCAGAGATTGCAAAATACATCATAAACATTTAATAAGTGATAGCTATTTAAGTGTTTGCCTGGCACAGCCTCAGTCCTGCGCAAAGCAGTTATTCAATAAAAGCTTTTTAATGATTGGTCGCTGTCAATGTCTCATAGAACACACAATCAGTTAATCAACTAATCAATCAATGTGCACTGGAATTACGGAAGCTATGTAAAAAAATCTAATCTCTCTATCTTTGGGCAGGGCTATATTCAACCTTGGAAATATAATTGGTGAAGTTTTCAATACTTCCCCTACATTCACTGCATCCCTCAGCATATATTAACTCTGAATTTGTTTTTAAAAAAAGAAATCAGCTATACGATAGTTCTTTTTTTTTTTTCAAATAAGGAAATCTAAAAGCTGTAGAGTGGATTATGAACTTGGTTACGTATCAGGGTATCTGCACTTTAATTCTGGTTTCACCACTGCCCAGCCCGCTATTCGACCTTGCTTCAGTTTTTTTTCCTCTATATAATGAGCTAGCAAACCTGTCACTTTTTGTCTGCCATGTTGTTGAAAAAGTCACAGGAGATATGGGGCTTTTAAAATTCTTTAAAAAGCTCAAATAAGTACTCAAATAATGCAAGACATGGTGATTTTTAAATAGAAATATTCAGAAGGAATCTTCCAAATGGATGGAAATGCAGTGTCAAGTGTCAAGAGTCTCAGAAAAGGTCAATACTTATCTTCCCCTTGAACCTTTGCACATGAGAGGTGTTATTTCCTTTGAACACATCAATATGTAAGACATCCCATAGTAAGCTGATATTCTATCACATTACATTCTTCAGTGGAGGTCTTCAACACAGAACAAACTGAATTCACAATCAACTCTAATAGCATCAAATCATCAAAAATCTCACATTTTTCTCACCAATCTACCTTCTATTACACTGACTACATCCCTTGGCCAGGGAACATACAAATTTCTCACATCAGGATGCTACCAATGCATCCCTGATCTATTTCCTCATCCTCTTTACCCTGACACCACTACACCAAAGAGAGGTACCCTCCAGAGACCCAAATATCCAGGTCGCAGTGACTTCAGGCTGCCAGAGGATTATTTGAGGGTGTCTCCATTTCCTGGGTACGACACCTGCAATGTCTAGAGTTAAAATCACCACTTACAGCAAAAGCTTTTGTTAGGCAGGAACCTCTGCTAAAAATGCAAGCCTGTTACCTTAGAAGAGAGAATACATCTTTTGCATTATTCGCTCTGCTGTAAAGCTCTCATCTTGGAAAGCAGAGATAATGCAAGGGAATAGACAAGTTTGTTTTGAAGTTTGAAGGCTGCAACTGAAACTCACCTCTGGCCATGAGCATGCCCACCTGGGGCAATGAAAGAGGAGCCGAGAAAGGAACAACAAAGAAAAAGAGGAAAAGATAGCCCTGAATGCAAATTTAATGATTCTCCATCTTGTCCTGCTTTTGGCAATTCGAGCTTTCTTCCTCCCCATTACCCACATCATTCTATACATTTGAAGCCTTCAAGGTGTGCTTCATATTCTTCATTAACCCCCCAGATTCAGATCCCTTCTCCACCTTTCTCCAGGCTGCTCTGTGCAGAGGGATCCAACTTCAGCAGGACACTTGCACCAGGCTCCCTTGTCCACTGCCTGCTGGTGGGTACAGCCACTGCGAGGAAGGAGCAGAAGATCTTGGGGTAGGAGACCAGTGTCCTGTGACTCAAGAATGGCTATGTTTCTCTAAAACCACAGTTCCTGTCTGCAGCCTTCCCCAAAGCTATGGCTCTCACCTTCCAGTAAATTTTCTCTCTTGTCGTCCCACTGGACTAAGGGCAGTAACAGCCCCAGGGGTGCCTCTGCAGCCCTTGTTGGTTTCCCTCAACCCTGCCCAAAAAGATGTGGTCCCTTCTTTAAATGCCCTTCAATTGCCCCATTTGAGTAGTACTTATATACAGGGAAAAATCAAAGTGAAAGCAAGAGAGTGCCAGGTTTTATCCAGAGAAGATGAAAAACTCTGGGTCCTTTAAGACTGCCAAGGGGACATGTTACCCAGTTCCAGCCAGTGGTACTCTCTGTCACCTGGGCATTCAGGTCCAATATTCCAAGAACATCAAGTTTTCCAAGGTAAGTCAGAAATATGAATTTTATGTGAAATATCTGGGTTTTAAATATTGGCTCAAATATTTCTTAAACATGCCTCAGGCCAAATAACACATATGTAGGCTGGGTTCAGTCCAAGGGACACAGGGTTGGATCTTAAATAAGACTATGGTGCCTCTTCTTAAAAAAAAAAAAAAAATCTGCTTTTCCTTATAATGCAGAATTGTAACAAGAAAGGTAGAAATTCTCATCTATACAGCTCTTTCCTACTCAATTATTTAGTCCAAAAACAACCACCTTCCCTCCCTCATTTGAAATCTCAAGGCGAAAAGAGAGAAACAACCAGAACTCAAAAGTGACAGGAATCTTGATATCTGGGTCTGTTCTAAATGTATGAATCTAATCAAATTATTTAATTTCTGTATGGCTCTCTCCATTCATCCACAAAATCAGGATAATGACTTTTTCCCTACCATCTTCACAGAGACATTTGGCTGAAAAATGAAATACATAGTAAATGAAAAGCACGTTTGAGCTCTTCAGAGAATAAAGCGCTGTCTAAACCAAAGGGATTAGTAAGAAAAACCTCAGAGGTTTATCAGAGCTCTTCTTTTTCAACCACATTTCATTATGCCAAGGTAACTGTGAGTCAATGCCTCAGGCCAACATGATATTATAGAAGACCTACCCAAATCTAAGGCGGTGGCTCTCAACTCTTGCATCAGAATCTCACCGGAAGCTTTCAAAAATCCACATGCCTGATGACCACCTCCAGGGATTCTTATTGAACTGCTCTGGGTTGCTAGTTTTAAGAAAAGCTCTCCAGGTGATTCTCATTTCAGCCAAGCCTGAAAACTACTACTCAGGATCTTTCAAAGATGTGAAACAATCACAACCAGTATATGTGCAGATAATTGATGTATATGTGCATATAATTGATGTAGGTGTCAACCCATGTTCCATACTTTTAATGATAATAATATAATAAGCTCATACTTATTCATATACATAGATACACACTTATGTCTATCTCTCTTTTATCCATTCATACACTGAGCATGGAGTAACTATTATAATAAAAAAGCCAGAATTTACTGAATGCTTAATGAGTTCTAATAAGTTGTCTACATAGACTGCCCCATATAACGCTCATAATAACACACGTGAGCTGGGTATGGATATTACTCCTCATTTCCATAGATGAAATCAGTCTCAGGGAGGTTAAAATGACTCAGCCAGGGCCACACATTGAGGAGTTCACAGAACTGGATTTGGAAGCCTGGCAGCCTGACTATTACAGCCACACCAGTTTGCTTCCCACTGTGCCAGAATCTGTAGGGTTTATGAGATGCATAAAATGAAGCATGTGCCCTCAAAAGGTTTTACCATCTGAGAAGGGAATTACGATGCACACTAACATTCACAGGCTGAATAGGAAAATGGTATATTGTAGTCCCTGGAGTCAGGGAGAGGTGGACTGAAAGATGGGCAATGGCTGGCTTTGCTAAGCTCCTACTTCACAACTATAGGGGAAATGAGATGCACCCAAACATCTGAGGAGAGAATGTGATAAGACCACCTGGAGAAGAAACCCTGGTCAAAGAACAGAGTGCATTTATATATCTGCCACTCAGCACATTTATTATTCTTATCATCTCCCAGTATCACTTGGATTGAATGTTTATGCCCCCCTAAATTTACCAAATTATCATGTCAATCATGACTTTTGAAGACTTCACCTCAGTTCGAAATTTATTGCTGATTCTTACTGAAAAATTGTGTACACACAATTTTAACATACACACATACACACACACAGACACACACACTCCCAATAATCTGACTTCCAAAGAGGTACACAAGTTGCAATCTTTTGGTAGTAATAAACTAATGTGAAAATTAAGTAAACATTTTTTACAGAAAATTTTTAAAAACTGAAAACAGAATATTCTCTCTCTTTGTATTTTTACTGTCTAAACACAGTGGAAAGGTAAGCAGGATCATTTTTCATCCACAATACATAAAATCTAAATTAGTTATGGTCTATTTGTGCACTGACTAAAAACATTCGTTAACAAAACAGAATTTTCTAGTTTACTGGATAAATATACCAGGAGAAATTGCAGAATAATGTTAGGTTGCCAAGCAACCACCGCTCTACTCCCTCATTCATCAAGCTTCTTATCCCAGTGCTAGAGAATTCCAACCGATTTGTTTCTTGGGAAAATTACAGTGACTTTCGGTAACACAATAACACTTCTATTCTCAGAAGATAAACTTAGATGTTCTTTTGATCAAAGAGATGTGTTAATTCATTATTCTCTACATGGTGCTAATGAGAAAGCTATAATTAACTAACTATACTAGTGCGACACATAAAATAAACTGCAGTAATTAGTAATGTTTAAGGTTTTAACCAGATTCCCAAATCAGAAAATACAGAATCTTTCCTCCAATAAAGATGTAGAGAAAGGAGAAATCACCATAACTAATTAAATTGAGAACTGTTTCCATTCTCTACCCTCTCCCCCCCAAAAAAGGGATAGAGGCACGGGATTGCCAAAATGTGAGAGATTTCACTTTAATAGCAAAGAAAATAGCTCAATGCCAATTCTACTTGTAGGTAGACATAAAATGCCGGAGAATACTGTAATCTTTTCTTTGAAAGAATGCTTAGCACAATATTTTTCCAGGAATGAAAAGAAAGAATATTAGGCTTTCACTCATTAGCCGTGTTAATTTAGCATATTGTATGTAAATCACCATAATAATTGCATTCCCTTCATACGGAATTAGTTAGTTAGAATGAAGCTGTAATCAAAATGTTCATAATTGAAAATATAGTATTCTCGGTCTCGTTTTGAAAAAATAACAAGGAACACTGATTGAATCAGATAATACAGTACATCATTGAAAACAGCCTTGGTATAGAGACAGGTTGGTCCTCTAGATTATACCTTAGCATGTCAATTAGCTCCCCAGATTCAGGACTCAACACTTCTGGATCTGTCATGGGTTTTTATTTTTACCCTTTGTCTTCAGCCTAACTTAAACTTTCCATGTGCATTACTGCTTAAATTTTTAGGGAAAATACAAAATAGTGAAAAGCTAAATTTTGTTTCTAAAAAGTATTAGACTCTATGGCACTGCTGGCTGTCATAAGTCAAAGTGCAAAATAATTTCCAATAAATGAAACATTTAATGCCAATGCTCCTGGGAAAGAATGTGTAAATGATCACATGAATTTCAGGCAAGCTGTCACACTAATTCCTCAAGGCACCCTTTAAAGATGACATATTCACTGTGAAGAAGGGGGTGTTGGTTGTCGTGCAAAAGTCAAACTTGACTCAATACTCTGCTATCTGAATTGATATTCACAGAGCTTCCTGACACTCATTTCTTCAAATCTAATGCCATTAGCTACCCTCTATTACTTAATTTTCTTTTATGAGATAAAAACTAGTGGAATCTTAAATCAGTCTTAAATCATTACTTTTATTTATAATTCTCCATTAAAAAAAATGAATCAGGCTAAAATATTTCAAAAAAGCAATTTTGGGTCAAACAACCTGCTATCTTCAAAGAATTCAGAAGTTAACTATAAAAATCAAGCTCCTATCCAGCAAACATTTTCCTAGGTGAGGTCTATTTTGTAAAATCATAAGGAGCTTTGTGACGGTGACATCTGTCTGGTTTTACTTGCTTCAGCGTCATCAAAACTTGCCAATATTTTAATAAGCAAGTAATTTAAAAATGAATTTAATACTACTTCATTTAATGGGATGAATTAACTTTAAGGTAATAAATACATTATGTGCAATATCAAATCCTGTCAGACCTGTAATTAGGTCAATGGGGTGTATAGTTTGCTCATCACCAGATATGTTGGAGCACCTATATAACCAAGAGTAGTAATAAACGTCCGTAGCCTTTTCTTTAAAGGGAAGGGCCCATGAGATGCAACAGAGAACAATCTGGAAAACACAGATTAATCATCACAGTCCTGCACTTCTGCAGTGAAGAGTACAAACATGCTCGGAAAGAGATTTTAATGAACTTTCTTAGCCAGTACTCACACCTGCCCAGACATAATTATTTGTCTCCATTTATTCACTGACAGTATTCAGGAGCTTGTGAGGAATGATTATACACTGTGTGCCCTGCCGTTCCTAGAGGTGAGTCCACTGCAGCACTTAAGGCCATAAAATGGAAAGCCATGTTATACACTAGACTCGAGAACCAAGTTAAATTTTGAAAGCCACAGGGTGGTCCATTATAAAGAGAATGAAATTAAGACAAAGCCAATTGCAACATTAGCAGGTGAAAGAGGAAACATTTTTACACACAAAGCGGTAAAAGCAACTGTTTTTTTCTTGTCACTAAAAGTTTCCCCCAGTAGCTTTCTAAGCTTCTCTCTCCATCCAGTTGGTCAGTTTATATCTTCCAATCTGCTCCAAAGCAACGCTTTGTAGGAGTAGGACTGGCCAGTAATATTAATGTCAATTGATGGTCTCCAAAAGTAGAAATTAGTATTTTGCCTTCAATAAAAATGCAGAGTAATGAGAACACGCCGTATCTAATTGAGGACTAACTTATAATAAAAGTAACGGCATCAGCAACCATAACTTTTAGTGTTCATTATGCATCAGACACTGAGCTAAACTGTCTACTGGAATTATCTCATTCCAGGCGCTCAAAAACCCTAAAAGGAAGGTACTGATATTATCCCTATTATTCAAAAGGGGAAACTGGGGGACGGGGTCGATAAATGTCTCGTCCAAAAGCACACATCTCAGAGACCATGGACCTGAAATTCGAACGCACGTGAGCACGGCGAGAGCCTTTGCCTTGCACGAGCCCAGGTGGCTCACCAGTTGCCCACCTCCGCGCGCACGCGCAAATGTGCCCCCCACCTGGGGCGTTCCCGTGAGCGCGCCATCGCGCGCGCGCGTGCCAGGCGCCGCTTGCCAGCTCTGGGGGCTCTTTGGGAGCTCACGCGGGCGGGGCTGGAACCCCGCGCCCCTCGAGTTGGGCTGGACCTGGATCTTCCTCCGCGCCTTGCCGCCCTGCTGTGTCACTACACACCCGCCTTCAGCCGCTCACCTCCCACCCCTTCCCCTGCCCGCCCTTCGGCGGACAGCCCGACCACCCACCCTGCGCTCGCCCCAGGGCGCGGCTCCGGGCGTGGGTACCTGAGCCGGCGCGGCGGAGGCTTCTTGGGCCCTGGCTTGTCGCAGGAATTCCTCAGTCCTGCCCTTGCACAAGAAAGTGAGGCTCGCAGCGGGCAAAAGGAGTGGGAATGAAGGGACTGGCTAGCGTTCCCCAGCCCCCTGGCTCCAGTCTCTGCTCTCCAAATTAATCACTTTCTCCCTGCTCCCTCCCCACGCACACTCTCACTCAAAAAAAAAAAAAGAAAAAGAAAAGGAAGGAGGAGAGGCACAAAGAGGAAGAAGGGACCTTCCATGACTGGCATCTCTAGCTCCCTCAGCTTCGCTACCAGGGAGCCATGGCAACACGCCCCCAGCCTGACCCCTCGCCCCCTCGGTGGCCTGGGGAGGTGGAGCTCCTAACCCTCCCAGTTTTCTCGCCCCCCAACCCAGCTGTCCACAGATCTCCCTTTTCCAGCTGGCGTCGCGTACCGAACCCCAGCGGGATCTGGAATCCTCCCCTGAGAGTGGGAGCAAGACAGTGGGGCGGGGGTGTTGGCGGAAGAGAACTGAGCCTTACGACCCAAGAGATGGTAAGGGGCAGAGAGGAGTGAAGCCAGGACTGACCCCAAACCCAGCTGGACCTCGCAGCCCCCTCTCGGGAGAGGGCTGGAATCTCCAGGAGGGTCTGGAATCCTCTCCAGAGGGTAGGAAGAAATGCTGGTAAGGGAGGTTGGAGGAAAGACAAGAGGGTCAACCTACCCGTGACCAGGCGGAGAAACTGGGAGCCGGAGGATTCGAGGACCCGTTTACTCCGTCCGACTGACCGGAGGGGTCTGAATCCAGCCTCAGCCTCCAGGGGGCGGGGCTGGGAAAGGGGGTGTCTCTAACTGGCTTAAGGCTGAGGGACCTCGGACCACCCTACTTCGTGCAACAACGGAGCCCTGATTGCACACCATCTCCGGCCCACAAGGAGTTGACTCCCTCCCCCCAGGAGCAAACCACTTACCCTCCTGCTGTCTCGCTCAAAGATTTGGGGAGCCCCCAGGGCTAACGAAACAAACGCAAACTGACCCTCACCCCGGACACACCTGAGTCGCTTCCTGCACCAGATCCGTTCAGTACCTTCCCTCGGGAAAACCTCTCCCTCAGGCTGGCTTGGAACGAGAGAGGGACGTGGGGGTCCAGCAGCTCCCGGCGGATCCACGGGAGTTTCTGGCCGGCCGCTCCCAGCTGATCTGCACGCGGGTCTGCCCGCGGAGATGCCGCTGCGCCCCGCCCACCGCCGGCAGTGGCCGAGAGCACGCGGACCTGTTCTGGCTTGCGTTCCGCTCCACGCCCACCCGGTAGAGGCTGGTTCGCGCCTCTCCTCTCTCCGCTGGTTCTGCTCCGCTACCCCTCACCCACGCCGCTTATTTTCCTTCCCTTTGCACACTCCCGTGGGACAGGGAGAGTTACAGGCTTAAGACTTTTATTTCATGGTGAAAAGCAAGGGACGAAGCCAAAACTTTGCTCGCCATTTTCCACATCTATGGTCAAAGAGGTCAAAAGATCGCTGCCCCTTTTGTCTGGAAAAAAGAAATTTTAAAGAAACTCCTCCTCCTCCCGAGAGTTCCAGTCAGTACATATTCCAGACACGGGTCGCCAGTCTGGTTTTCTCTCAGTGCTGCGTGTTGAAGGGGTGTGATGCCATGGACCTATTAAAAATAATTCTTTTTGCTTTCCTTCCTCATTTAGAGGCGTGATGGGGCGTGCTATTTAATTTACAAATGATGCTACTTCCATAAACTGCCAAATTATTGTATACATAAATTTACGCACCTTCTTCTGTTACCATTTTAAAAACATTGTTCTAACACTTACGGTCTATAATTTTACCATATTGTTCCCTAACATTTTTTTCCTATTTATTCTGTATTAATTCACTATTATAAAGTAGAAGAAAGCCCCGCGTGCTTATTTCCATTGCAAAAGGCCACTTCTGATGCCTTATCAATTCCACCAAAAAAAGCAAATTTTATTTTAGGATTCCAAAATTAATCTGGGAAAGTTACAGTCCTTGCAGTATAAGTGGTTTATATACCCCTTTCATTTTTCTCTCCACCGTGATCATATTTTCCAAAATTTTCACACAGTACTACGTTTTTTTAAAAAATCCTGTTGAATTTAAGTTCTCTTTGATGGTTAGAGAATCATTGACTTCTAATTTTTACTCTAGTAAGGCAGTGAGATTGACCTTACAGTCTGGTTTTGTTCTCATGTAGTGCATTGAACAATGAGGACATTTAGAGCTGTGAGCTACCCTCAGAGCCGGATGCCGCTATAGTGAGCAGCAAGGGGAAGGCAACTCAGGATTCAGCTTCAGAAGCAACTGAATAAAATATTTTGAAAAGGAATAAATGAACTTTTAATTTTAATAATTGCTAACCTTGAAGCCCCAATTCTGTCAGTTCATGTGTGGGCATAGTTCTTACTGACTGCATCACAAATTGCAAATGCAAGTGAGGGCAGGATTTGTCCTGAGTTTAAATTGAACTGCTGGAGTAATTTCTTTGCCTGAGGCCTCATTATTCACGTGGCATGTCTTCTAAAGTAGAAACAAAGATAGAATATTGAATAAAATTCCAACAGGGAAAATACTGTGTCTGTAGGAAAACATTTCCAAGGTCAAGGAGACACAAAGCTAACTTGATCTTGGGAGTTTACCACCTTCTGGATAAACATCTGCTGAGCAAAAGACTCAGAACTCCATCCTGGCCAAACCAACAGAATACTGAAACATATTGTTCTGTTCTCTATGATGAGTTTGCTTGACATCTGGATCATTATTTTAAAAACAAATGTTTATTGAGCACCTACTATTTATCAGTCATTGTCCTAGGTGCTGGGTACAGTGGAAAACTCAACAGGCAAGGCCAGTTGCGTCTTTTTAAATCAACTGTCCAAAGATATATAAAAGAATACCAAAGTATAATACCTGAAACAAGAAGATGAAGTGTCAGCTCTTAAATATGGGTTTTTATTAAAAGGAAAATAACAATAACATACTTCTGAGCCTCTGGCACTGCATATAAATTAGGAAATACCCAAAGAGTAAACCCGTGGCTTACCAGGGACAGCCATTAAGTCAGCATATACACAAAAAACTTTACTCCAGGCAGCTACATTTTAAGAAAGAAGTGAGAAAGAAGAAAAAGATAGGTAAGGAAAAGGGAAGAAAGGGAGGGACAGACGGTGGGAGGAAGGAAGAGAGGGAGGAAGACATGCAAATGATTAACCAAGAAAGGAAAACAGTATTGAGAACAAGAAAGTATTTTAGGCAACTAAAGGAAGTTTTTTTTTTAAAAGGAATACAAAATGGAGGCAGTGACTTAAACTTCCACATCCAAGAAACACCTCATAGCTCTTACCTCCAAGGATAAGTTCATATTTTTAATACATATTTAAGGGCAGGCAACCAATCTAGGCTTTCCTGTCCCAAGAAACTTGCTGCTTTGAAACCCTCTCTTGGCTCCCATTCTCCTGTCTGACACTTTGTTCAGCACATTTCCCACTCTACAAACAATCCTAATCTATCAGGCATCACGCCTTTGCACGTGGGTGCTGCAGAAAGACTAGATACTTATGTCACGTAAAAATTTGATTGCATTAGCCTTGAAAGGTGTGAATTGCTCTCTCACAATGGAGGAACACCACGTAAAATAAAAATTCAACTATTAAATCACAAATGAAGGGGAGAAAAGGAGTTCTTTCATGAATAGAAGCAGAAGGTGAGAGAGATAGGCCAGTCATCTGGAAAAAAGAGAAAAGGTATTAAAAGCTGGGGTATTTTTTAGCTTTTACTGCTAATTTACTACTTACCCCGGCCTGAACCATCATTTGGTATCATTCCCAGAGTAGGGCCATTGGAGGAATACTGCCTTTTGGCAAAGCCCAGTAGCTAGGGATATGGCATCGCTCCTAGAAAAAATTGTTTAGCAGAAGAGCTGTAGTTTTGGAAATGGCATTTCAGTCTATCAGTTCAGAATAGTCACAGATCGACAGAGGTTTTCTGGCCAACTGCTATAAAAAAGGAAAGCCGGATGTTCCACTGAGGGATAAACCCTCAAAGGCAACCTTGGAAGTACAAAGCAGCCACCTTCGGCTTAGATATTAATCAAGCTAAAGAAGACCGTATTAACTCTGAGGACTTAAAATGACAGAGTCGATACTCCTTTAACCTGTCCTTTAATGTGAGAACAAACGACATGTGTTAAAAATCAAAGGGCAATAATTCTGGAACAAATAAAAAGATAAAATCTTGTATTTCATTCTGTGGATCATTAATATGTGTGATTCACCCTTAGGAGGTCATGGAACCAGATACTTTAACTGGATTCTAAAAGGGCTAGCTAATGTTATGGTCATTAATAACATTATACTTACATAGCTAAGACATTGCTTGTATTTTGCCAAATCTCAGGCTTCAGGGCATTTGTTGATTTCTTGTGGAGATCAGAAAGATTTCCTATCCTCCAACCAGAAACGCCCAACTGACAATTATGGCCAGCTCACTTTCCTACTGGTGATTGCCCTAAAGTCCTAGTCAATCAAATTTTGTCTCAAAGACCTGTGAACTGTGTTATAGAATGAATTCACATTTATTGCAGGAAAACACTGGTATTTTGGGAGGGTGGGAATTTCATCTAAACCTCTCTACTTCCAACACAATATAAAATCTTTTCAATCTGATAGGGACCTCAGATAAAATATTCTCCTACAACTTCTTTTTATATTGATACCTGAGATGGGTAAGGTTCAGAAATTTTCTCAAGGTTGTACAACCGGTTAGTGGCCTAGAAAAAATTGAAAGATCTCCTAGTTTTTAATCTTGTGTCATTTTAGAATATGACAAGCCACTGCCATCTTGGAAGATAATTTTATTTATTCCAATTCTGCTACAGCAAATAAACGTAGGCTGAATAGTCAGATGGTGAGTGATACCACAAGAATAAGGGTATTTGTCTCTGACATTTACAGAGACAAATAGTTTAGTCGAAGTAAAGGACTTAGTTTATCCTTTTTCCCTGTCTATTTTGTCCAGTTGATTTTGGACAATAGGTTTTACCACTGTCAACATGAAGTAAACATGTTAGAGAAAAAGGAGAGAACCAGTGGCTCTCCTTAATGTAAGACCTTGTGGCAGGGGACTTCCCTGGTGGCACAGTGGTTAAGAATCTGCCTGCCAGTGCAGGGACATGGGTTTGAGCCCTTGTCCAGAAGGATCCCACATGCCACAGGGCAACTAACCCCGTGCTCCACAACTACTGAGCCTGTGCTCTGGAGACCGTGAGCCACAACTACCGAGCCCGCGAGCCACAACTACCGAGCCCACGTGCCACAACTACTGAGCTTACACTCTAGAGCCCGTGCTCGGTGATAAGAGAAGCCACTGCAATGAGAAGCCCGCACACTGCAACGAAGAGTAGCCCCCGCTCGCTGCAACTAGAGAAAGCCCATGCGCAGCAACAAAAACCCAATGCGGCCAAAAATAAATAAAATTTAAAAAAAAAAAAAAAGGACCTTGTGACAGGATGTTGTTTGCTCTCCTCCCTTCTCCTGCCTCACCCCCAAATCTGTTCCTTCTGTTTTTTTTCTTCCTGGGCACATGGCCACCTACCAAAAGACTACATTTCCCAGTTTCCCTCGTGACCAAGTTTGAACCCAAGACTAAGTTCTCACTAAAGCGACATGAGGAGAAATGTAGTTGGCAACTTCCAGGTCATCTACTTAAAAATAATCTAGCTTCACAGCTCTTTTACCTTCTAGCTAGCCTGCAGTGGTAAAAGTGTTATGTTGAAGAAGACAAAAAAACACCCCTTAGCCTGAGTCACTGGATGACTCCATGGATTGGAGCCCACTTCTTACCAGGAAATGACTTTATCTCTTCTTTGAGCCAATGTCTTTTGGGGTCTCTTTATTATAACCGTTTAACCTTTTCCCTAACTAATACAATTGTGATCTCTGTCATCAGAACGATTTCAGAATAGTAAAGGAAAATAAGAATGGAAGCTGCAGTGGACAGTGCTATTTTTTTGTTTGCCTGGCATTTATCTGCATTCATAGAGCTCAACCAGCTTTAGAGAATAACATCCCCCTGTGTTTATATGGCTGAGTTGAGGCTAAGTGCAATGCTTCTTATCTACCTCTGGTCCAGGTGACACAGGCATGAACAACCAATATTTTCTATCCCTCTGATCAGAGCAATGAAAGGCAGATTCAAAAGGAGCCAATGAGAGACCTACCTTGGACTCGCTCAGGGGATAAAACCTGAGGATTGCTCAGCAGGCATGAGGTAAGTGAGGCTGTTTTTTATCAACACTTAGAGCACGCCTGACAATGAAGGCACCGCAGGGAAAAGAAAAGGAGAGAGACAGTTACTTGACATTCTTATTTGAAGACTTAGATCTTCAAATAAGCTGAAAGTTCATTGTTTATTAAAAGCTGAAACTGGAATACATCTTGACTCTGTAGCTAGGTGAGCGGAAAAATATTTTACATAAAATAGTTTGTATTGGTTTCCTGTTTCTTGTGATCGAAATCATTTTTATTCACTATAAATGCCCAAGTAAGATTATTCTCTTGGGATAAGTTGTTTAGTAAAAGGGATGTGCATGACAAAGTGTCTTCCTTTCACGAGATCACCGATCTGATTGGCAATGACCCCCTGAAATACTCTGTCCAAAGGATTCCACCCTATATCTGAGTTCAGCAGGAAAGGACAAAGTGATCTATTAATGATGCCTGTCATTGATATTACACAAGAAATGATTCTCATGTGCCACAGGTATTTGTCATCCTTGTTTTAAGTCATTCTTAAAGTTTGGCATAAATCTAGATGTATGTGGACTTTACTTTTGTAAAAAATTATGACATAATAGTACATTCTCTGGGAGCACATTTTTAGCTCTTTAAAAATGAGCCATGGACCAATTAGTCCTCTCCCTGTAGTGTTTAGTGGCCATAATTCATGCTTTCATTTGACTTTTTTCCTGCAAAATAAACAAATTAATTAGCAGAGTTGCATTTAAAGCACAAATTGCTAGTATGTTATACTGTGTTAGCAGAAACCATAACTCAGTTATTTAGTCATTGCACTGGATTTATTTTCTTTCAGGGGTTAAATGAGACTTATCAATCAATTTTTTTCATGTTGTTTTTCAGAATATGATAAACAGACAAACTCAGTAAGGCATTCCAAACCCTATGCCACAGTACAATAAGCTCACAGCAAGGATTCTGAATCCCGTTTGTATTGACACAAAAGATTTGCCTTATCATATAGGCATTAGTTCTTCTATCTTCCGCTGTATCTTTTGTGTTTCTCACTCAGGTAGTTTTTTGCCAGCTTATGCTAAAACATTTAAGGACACAGAACTACAGGCACGAGTGTTACATAACCCTTATATTGCCGATATATAGTGTTTCCTCCAAACAAGCAAAATTTATTGGCTTATATTCTTTTTCCTATTGCTCAGTCCATCACACTAATACAAATGGGAAACATGGTTAAAATTTTTCATATCTTGTATAAAGAAGCCAGCATAAAAGTTTCCTAAAATTAAGCAGCTTTTAATATCCTCAAATATAAGTAAAGGAAGAAATTTGATGATGCAAGTCTGGAATATTCCAGGGTCCCTAAAATATTCTGATACAGTATCCAAAGAAGACATACATGAATTGACAAGTACCATGAATATATGCAATGTAGATAATAACGAACAACCATAGCACATAAATCAAAGTAAATAACTTGATAATATTTTGGCTAATGAAAATAAACAAAACAAAACAAAAAAGCAAAGCCCAAATATAATTGCATTACCCAATTTTAGGACAGACACCATTTTAGACACCATTAATTCATGTAACCATTTTAGGAAAAAATAATTACATTATGTATTATTGTTTTAAAATTAAATAATAAAATTAGCAATTATACTCAATAAGTTTAAGGATGTCCATAAATTTGGACCCAGGATTCCCACTTCTACGGCTCTATACAATGTAAATAACCTGAAATACAGGTAACTCAATATGCCCATAAATACTCAATGATAAAATTAATTATAAATACATGAGAACATAATTACCAGGTTGAATTATATGAAATTGTTCCTATGTCAGTCCTGCAAACATGGTGATTTCACACTGTTCAACCTAATGAATTATTCTGCAACCTTATGATGATTAAACAGTCTAAAATTATATTTTTAAAGATTTGTAATGTAAGAAATTCTTTCCAATGTAAAGTTGTGGAATTCTAGTTATGGTTCCTTTCAGGACCAACCCTCCTGTAGATAAAAACTGTAAAGAGTGCTCGCTTCGGCAGCACATATACTAAAATTGGAACGATACAGAGATTAGCACGGCCCCTGCGCAAGGATGACATGCAAATTTGTGAAGCGTTCCATATTTTTCTGTTTAAAAAATTATATATATGTAGAACTGGGGGGTTTGAATACTCATTAGATATTTGGTAATATTAAGGAATTATTGTTAATTTTGTGGTTGTGATAATGATATTGTGGGTTTTTTTTTTTTAATCCCTATCTAGAGATACATGCTGATATATTTAAAACAAAATAATATGATGTTGGGAGCCATTCAAAATAATCTGGGATGAGGGGTGAGTAGTAGCATTATTGTTGAAACAAGATTGTCTATGAGTTAACTGTTGGAAGCTGGGTGACAGGTCATGGTGGAGGGGGTCCTCAAACTCTTTTCTCTTTTGCTTATGTTTGAATTTTCCATAATAAAAACTTAAAAATAAAATAAAAACAAGCAAGCAAACAAAAAAACTGTAAAGAATGGATAGAATATAAACGTAATAACTGAAAGCGCTGGAAGGTTTTCCCAAACAGGCAGATGCTGGAAAGGGTAGAAACCCAGAGGAAGGAAACAGCACTGGATGAGTTTCCTATTTTATAGCTTTTAACCAGAGGGCAGGACCCAGTCTGTCAGCTAGATCAACAGAAATTTTCCAACCTCAAAGAGAGAGACAAGATTGGAGGGAGAAAAATGAATGCAGCTTCAAAATACTTAATATGTGTATAATTGGAGTCCCAAAAGAAGAGAGAAAGATGGGGCATAAAATATATTTGAAGAAATAATGGCAAAGATTTACCGAAAGTGATGCAAGTCAGAAATGTATAGATTCAAGGAATTCAGCAATGCTATAGCAGAATAAATACAAAGAAAACCCCACCTAGAGCACAGTAATTAAGCTGCTAAAAAACAAAGAGTAAAAGAAAACCTTGAAAGAAGACAGAGAGAAAAGCAACACATAACATACACATGAATAGCAAGCTTAAAGTGCTAAAAGAAAAAAAAAAAAAAAAAAACCCTAGAAGTCTAGATCCAGTGAAAGTATTCTTTAAGTATGAAGGCAAGATAAAGATAGTTCCAGATAAAAGAAAACTAAAGAGGCTTATCACCGTCAGAGCTGCACTACAAGAAATGTTAAAAGTAGTTTTTAAGGCTGAAGGGAAATGATACCAGATGAAACTAAGATCTTTAGAAAGAAATAAAGACCCTGGAAATGGAAATATGTGGGTAAATATTAAAGACTATTTTTTCTTCCAATTTATTTAAAGTATACGTGACTGTTTAAACAAAAAGCCCTAGCTCTTACTTCCAATAAAACTGAGACAATTCTCCCAACTCAAGAGAAAATGCACATTATTACACATACAAAAAAATACCATATATATATACCATTTCATATATAAAGATATGTTTCAATAATTTATATTCCTGAACAAAAATATAGCATCTTTCATAATGTAGATTTCATCCAGGGTTTTATTATTAGCACAACTGCAAAGCCTGCAGAGATTTTACAGAAAGATCAGCCCAATTAGATAAAAATGAGAATCCTCTTTTCAGATCTAAATTTTGCATCATTATCTCTCTAGGAAGAGATCATTAAATTATGATTTAGTCACAGGGCTGTTTACTGATTAGAATGCAAAACACTTAACCATTTGCATTTGAAAACAAAGTGGAAGATATATAGCTAGTCCACTTTAAAATAAAAGAGCTTAAAATTTATCTACATTTTAATGAATTGCTTAAGAGGAAGTACAAAACAACTCTCTGCCCAGTATAGTGTGTTTTTTCTATTATGCACGCTCAAAGGGCTGATAAATTGATAAATATCTTACACACAAGGTAATTAACAACAATTCTTGTATACCAAACATGTTTTCTTTGCTTCATCCAATGAAAAATACATTTGGGGGAAACTTGTTTCTGTTTCTCAAAATTAGACTGATGTTTATTCCAGGACCAGATACAATTATTATGAACCAAAAAAGTATTTATCTTACGGTGTTTCAACCAATATCATATCATGCAACAATTGGTTATCATGAGCAGAAGAAAGATCTTTTTTATTTTTCATAATCATCTAATAATCAGAAATTATGAAAGCATAATGTATAATGCAATTTTTGTGAGTTTTCAAGGCACTGGTAAGTATTAAGTGTCAAGTTAAAAAAGAGGACAAGACAGAATAAATAAATGTGAGTTTGTTTTATATTCCTAAAAATTTTTCTTTATAAAATAAATATTTGGAGGATACCATGTTTTTAACACACATAAAAATATGACAAATCTAATGTACATACAGAAAACACAATTTTCCACTAAATGCTACTGAAATAAATTGCAAATAACGTTTTTATAAACTGATATTATCTGGCAGCCTAATTATGTCTTTAATTCACACACTCACTCCAAAATTCAGATATAGTGAAAAGATAAAATGCTCACCAAGGGACTTCCCTCGTGGCACAGTGATTAAGAATCCGCCTGCCAATGCAGGGGACACGGATTCGAGCCCTGGTCCGGGTAGATCCCACATGCTGCAGAGCAACTAAGCCCGTGTGCCACAACTACTGAGCCTTTGCTCTAGAGCCCGCAAGCCACAACTACTGAAGCCTGCGTGCCTAGAGCCCGTGCTCTGCAACATGATATACCACCACAATAAGGCGGTGCAGCTCAATGAAGTGTAGCCCCTGCTCGCCGCAACTAGAGAAAGCCCACCACAGCAACGAAGACCCAACACAGCCAAAAAAAAAAAAAAAAAAAAATGCTCACCAAGATATCTAATGAAGCATAATAGTAACCTTTTGAAAAATTTAAAATGCTATTGAAATATTTTCATTTTGAAAGTAAGCTAACATATTTACTAGGGACAAATTGCAAAGCCCTACTGACTAATTCTTACTCAAATGATTTAAATATCAAAGACTGTTGCCAGATTTTGAAGGTGATAGCTGGCAATTAACTTCTGTGAAAGTTTGTGAATAAAGCAAGGCATATGTTCCACACTTGACGAATTACACACATCCATTATGAGATCTAGAATAGAAAGACAGTCCCATGCCAACCTTCAAGCCTCAACAAGAATTTATTCAAGCCATAACTCTATGCTGATGACAGAGCAAACCAACATAAAGTGGGGACTTTACCAAAGGAATTGTTTATAGAAGGTCAGAAGAGGTTTCCCGTAAAATGCTGTAGAAACACAACTGTTTTGTTCTATTTTATACTTATCATAATAAACTCCTATCCTTTAAGTTATAGAATTTTCTCACCATCATGTGATCTAAAATGTAAGGTGAAACAGGCCCTTGTTGGAATTATCTCAAAGAGGGAAAGTAAAATATGGTCTCTGAAATGGTGACTGTGGTTTTGTTCATATCCTTTGGCAAATGAATCAGCCTCCTTGGGAATTGGTAGTTAAATGTAACTCTGGTCGTGGAGAGCATCACCAATTTTGTACTTACTTCCATCAGTAGGTGTAATCTTCTATATTTGTTGAAGATGGATGACTTTGTCTGTGCTCTTGATTCCCCAGAGGTTGAAATTCTGTAAAAGGGTACAGAAAGTGTCATTAAACGGGGCATCTATGGTGCACATTAAACTCAGAAAACTGCATAATAAAGTCAGAAAAATAACAAGCCTAAAACACGAGCAAACATTGCTTCCCTAAGTAAGCAGGAGTAATGGAGAGAGACAGAAAGGGAAAAACAAAAATCGCATAATGCATACTAAAAATGCTTCATCTAGAAAACACATTTTTATACTTTATTTCACATTCTTTGAGAAATAAATAACCCTATCAATAAAATATGTGGTATTCTAGGGTCAAAGCGGTAAACTGAACTTAAAAGGATCATTCAGATTTTAAAAGGGAATTGGAAAATAGGCATAGGCACGTAATTGACAACCAGATGCTTTTGTGAACCTTAGACTTTGCGAGCATTTCAGAGGCCCTCCAAGTGAAGAATACAGTTAAATTGTATAGTGATACCATTGTTCATATAAATTATCTTAGGAGAAAGAAAGAGTCTGTAATGCTACCTGAATCATTATCTAACACATATATACATAATCTGCATATGGGAAACATGTAACATGGAAACCTCTCCTTGAACCAGAATAGTTAATTTTCTAATATTTGGAATAAATGGAACTTTAGTATGTTTTAAAGACCACCTTGAATACCTTATGGAAGCAATAGGTCCTTCTTGTGTCTAAAGTTGGAGAGATTCACTGCCTTCATAACAGCCTAATCCTTACCAAGTGATATCCTGTGGAGATGTTCAGTATAATAGGGATTCCTTTCATCTGAAATGTAGCTCTGATAACGGTGCTGCTTACAGGATACTCAGGAAGTGAATAGAAGTGGAGCGTCCTGCTATGAGCTAGAAAGCACAGGCAGGATCTTCAACACTCTGCCAGGCCAACACCAAGGCTCCAAAAACAAAGGGCTCTTTCCTAGTAGAGGTACACACAACTCAGGCCAGGTGAAATGCATTCCCTAAGGCTGATTTGTCTTCCCTCCATGCATCAACGTGGTTATAGTCCAATTGGTCCAAATGGCCATTTCATTAAGGCCCTCGGTAAATACTGGCTTGGCATAGTAGCTGGCCAAGTTTAAAAACAAATATATTTTATTCTGAGAGGTAAACTATTTAAAATAGCTCCTTGGTCTTTACAATCACAGTATTTGATCAAAACAGCAAAACCAGCAAAGTAGAGCCAAATAAGATGTTTCCATCTAAGTTGATTTTTTTCTCCCGATGGGGAAAACAGGGGTGATGTTCATATATAAGCAAAATTCTGTAGAATAATCAAGTTCTTAATCATTCTGAAGAGTGTATCTCAGAATTATAATCAGTTGATTTTGTTCTCTAATTTTACGTCAGTGGAGATGACTTGGCTGGTGTATCTACAGACTTTTTGTCTTGTAACAAAGCACCACATGCATTTTTAACCATAAATTATCCTTGATTTGATAGGACTGAATGTAACCATGGAACAAAGTGACAACATGAATATATCTTCATAAAATAAAGTGATCTGAGAATTCCTAAATCATTTGCTTCAATCAAAGAAGTTATATTTCAGTAAATAATCAAGTATTTGCTGAATACTTATTATGTACCAAAAATAAAAACTCTGAAATAATGCATAGTTCATTCTTACTCCACTTGGGACAATGCAATATATAAATGGGGATAAATTATAAAATTGGCCTTTATAAGGGTCAGGCATACAGGGATAGGGGATCATTGTAAGATTTTAAGTTATTTTAAAACATTGATTCCATCAAATTTATCCCATACTCAAAAATCTAAACTGTCTCCCCATGATGAATAGGAGGAAGTCCTCACGTCCTGGGTTATTACTAGAGGCCAACACCAATCATACTCAATCCTACCAGCACCACTCACAAGCACACAGCCTATGTTTGTGCTGGGATGTTAAATAAACTGATTCCACAAAGACCGTAGCTCACCCATGACCTTGAATCACCATAACTCTAGATGACCCGTCTTGGCTCTTAACATGTGTGGCCTTATTGTCGCAATTATCCTTTCATTTTTCATTAATAATAATAATGACAATAATAAGGGCTAACACTTATTGAGGGTTTATTATAGGTTTGCCACAGAGCTAAGGTTTAGATGTGCCACCTCCTAATTTGTACTCACAAAACATCTCTCAAGGATGTATGATGATTATCCACATTTTCCACATGAGAAAATGAGTCATGGTGAGGTTAAGCAAATTGTCTAAGGTCAGAGAAAGTGATGGAGCCACGACTTTATCATAAGACAGTTTGAGTCCATAGTATAGAGATGTGATCAATATCTAGTGTTCCCCAAGAGAAGGTACTTTTTGAAAAGCTAGGAGTTGTTTGATATTTCATGTATCACTCACAGTGAAGCCTGCAGACTATTTGGCCCATAATAAGGCCTTAATGATTGTTGAATCGGTGCATGGATGGATAGATGGATGGATGGATGGATGGATGGAAGGACAAATGGAGAGATACTAAGGGCAGGAATTAATTCAGGGATGAGGCCTGATGTTCTTTTAAACAGATGGTGAAGATAGGATATTTGGCACGAAGGACAGGATTTGAGAACCGAATGAATATGAGAGGAGAAGTAGGAGAGTAGAACATGACTTAAACGTTGTAAAACTGGGAAATTGAAGCAATGGTGGCAAGTTAGAAAGATGAATCAAGTTTCAGACCACATATTCAGTTCGGTTTGGGACATGCTTTGATATGAATAAGATACTCAGGGAAATATCAGCTAATCGTAAAGTTGCAAATGAGAGATTTTGAAGTAATGAACCTAAGGATTTTGTTTTGTTCTGGGGGTTGTTGAGAGTTGCTGCTCTGTAAGGGTTGTCGAGAGTGTGAGCTGCGGGGGGGGGGGGGGGGGGGGGGGGGGGCGCGTACGGAAGGAGTACAGGAATAAACCACATCCACCATCACATTTTAGGAGGCAGAGAAAGAAAGCCACCAAAGCACATGAAGAATAAAGTATAAAAAAAGTAAGAGAAATACTAAAAAGTACAATGCCATGAACATTACAGCAGAAAAATATGTCAAGGAAATGGTATTTAACAATATCAAATGAATAAAGTGTTTGGAGGCAAAAAAAAAAAAAAATAAAGTAACTGTTGACTTTGCTGAAACATTGGTAGACTTATGGTTCTAGAAATCTTATTTCATTAAAAATCGGGTTATTGAAAAAAAAATTAATAAACTGTTTACAAGGGATTACTAGGTACCAAAAACTGAACTCAGTGGTCTATATAGACTAACATTTAATCTACACAAAAACAAAGCTCTGAGTTTGATACTATGATTATGCCAACTTTAAGAATGAAGAAACTGGGACTGAGGGTGAAGTGCTGAACCCCAGGGCTAGAGAGTGAAAGATCAGGGACTCGAACTTGGATCTGTGTGATTCATACATGCTTTATTGCATCATTTGGCAGATCTAATTAGAAGAGACAGCAATATCTCAAGAAGGCACTTATGATATAAAGGAGATAGACTGGTATAGAAGGATAAAGTGGAGATGATTGATAAAAATAAGGGTGAGTATGAGATTCCTCAGGATTTAAGAAATAGTGAAATCAAGAAAAGTTATCTCGGGCTTCCCTGGTGGCACAGTGGTTGAGAATCTGCCTGCTAATGCAGGGGACATGGGCTTGAGCCCTGGTCTGGGAGGATCCCACATGCCGCGGAGCAACTAGGCCCGTGAGCCACAACTACTGAGCCTGCGCGTCTGAAACTTGTGCTCTGCAACTGGAGAGGCCGTGATAGTGAGAGGCCCATGCACAGCGATGAAGAGTGGCCCCCGCTTGCCACAACTAGATAAAGCCCTCGCACAGAAACGAAGACGCAACACAGCAAAAATAAATTAATTAATTAATATACTCCTACCCCCAACATCAAAAACAAAAAAAAAGAAAAGTTATGTCTACAGGCAAGAAAAACCAATCCTTCCTCTAAGACAAATCAAAGTTAAGAGGAATTCACTATAACATCTAGCTGTGTTCCACCACTGTCTTCCCCTTGTCACTTCTCTTTTCTTTCATAACCAGATCAAGTAGTTACCTTTGATTCCAAGGACAGTTTTCACAAAGTAACTTTGTTCTCTCCTGCTACAAGTGATACTCCCTGTGGTCTGACCAGGTAAAATCCAGCATAGCAAAGCCATATTTTGATGTTACTGCTGGGCAGTCCCCTATGCTCACTGTCTATGCAAAATTATCTGGGCATGAGACTGAAATTCTTGCAAAATAACAGATTACCCAATATGCTGGCTGAAGGGTCGCCAAACCAAGGCCTGTAGGCCAAATCTGTCCTGCCACCTGTTTCGTAAATAAAGTTTTATTGATGCATATTCATGCTCATTTGTTTACCTATTGCCTATGCACGATTTTGTGCTACAATGACCGTTGAGTTATTTCAACAGAGACCATATGGCACTGAAAACCTAAAATCTTTGTATCTGGCCCTTTACAGAAATGTTCTCAACCCCTGTCCTGGACCTTTGGGATTGCCAGCAAATGTTTACAGTGTTAAGAGTAAATCCCCAAACCCAGATGGTCTTCTAAGTTATCCAGATAGGCATATATACTATAACAACTTAACTACTCCTTTTTCTCCTTTTCCATTATATATAACTCTGCAAAATAGAAGTTTGGTAGGCCACGAGGCAGAGACTACGTCAATCAATACTCTGTTCTCCTTTTGTTCCTGGGCATGCAGTTGAGCTAGTTTTCTCAGGATCCCTTGCAGCTGGGTGGAATCATGTGACTGAGTTCTGGCCAATGGAATATGGGATGGAGAAATATGTGCCCCTTCCAAGGATGGTCATAAAACAATCTTTCAAGTTTGCTCTCTTTCCACCTTTGGGGATGAAAGCAAAGGGGAAAACAGCTGTGTTTCAAGAGAGAAAGAACCTAGGCTCTCTGCATTAACTTTTAGAGAAGAGACACCTAACCTGGAACACTTACAGTGAATTTATATGAACAAGGAACAGATTCTGTGAAGCCACTAGGATTTTGGAGAAGGGACAAAAATTTCGTTATATCAGCAAGCATTAATTGCTCTAATAAGGCCCATAAGATATAAGTTTTCCACCAAATAAAATGATAGTATTATGTTTTTAACCTTTATAATATAACTATCAGATCATTAGAAAACAGTTATTAATGATCTTATTTTACAAAGCCTGAGTTACGGTAACATGCCCCTGTTAATACTAATTATCTGCATCTATCTAAAAATGTTGTTTCTATATTCTCTATTTCTGTGAATCACACTGTGTTAGTTTGCTAGGGTTGCCATAAAAAAATATCACAGATTGAGTTGCTTAAACAACAGAAATTTATTGTCTCACAGTTCTGGAGGCCAGATGCCAATATCAAGGTGTTGTTAAGTTTGGTTTCTTCTGAGGCCTCTCTCCTTGGCTTGCAGATGGCTGTCTTCTCACTGTCTCCACACCTGATCTTTCTTCTGCATGTACACATCCCTGGTCTCTGTGTGTCTGACTTTCCTCTTCTTATAAGGACACTAGTCAGATTGGATGAGGGCCCATTCTGAGGGCCTCATATTAATTTAATGACTTCCTTAAATGCTCTATCTCTAAATATAATCATATTCTGAGCTACTGAGGTTTAAAGCTTCAACATATAAATTTTGGAGGGGACACAATTCAGCCTATAACAGGCACCAAGAATCATTCATTACTTGACCCTTGTTCCTTTCCCCTGCGTCACCTCATATATTTGTCAAGTCTGATTAAGTTTATCCCAGAATTATCTTTCATTTCTGTCCCTTCATCCCCATTTCTACTGCCACCGAGTCCATAACCTCATTTCTTTTAGCCTGAACTTCAGTAAACTGTCCTTCTGTATCTACTTCCCTGCATCTTCATACCATCCCACTATCTGCTCAAAATTCAACAAAGGTTTTCAACTACCCTATGAAATAAAGATCATACTTTTAGACCTATCATTCATAGAAGATTATGTTTCTAGCCTTCTATCCTAATACCTGCTTTCATTCAAATTTGACATTTATTCCCCCAAATCTAATCTGGTTTTCTTAACACTCGGCATTTAATTTCTCTACTCCTTGCTCCTGGAAAACCTGTACTGTTATCTTGATCTACCTTAATTGAATGTATTTTTAAACTCTCCAACAGAATGCTTCTGATCTCCAAAGTTATTCCACAGAAATTCCCTTCTGAACTTCCATCACATCTTCAGTTTCACTTACACTAGTGGAACTCCATTTTGTCTTATCATTACTGTAATAATTATTACATTAGGTACTGTGCAAAATGCTTGACATATATTACCTCATTAATCTTCCCTTTCATCTTCAATATCTGTAATTCTTTCCCCCATTTCACAGAGAAAAAAATGAATCTTAGAGAGTTGAATATCTTCCTGAAGTTTACACAGGTAAAAGTGGCAGAGCACACACTTGAATCTAAGTCTGTCTGCTCTGGTTCCAGTGATTTTAAACACATAGTATATTACCTCTGCAGACTTACACAGAAGCTCTTCTATCTGTGAGCATCTCACTTATGAACTTCCATGGATGTGGTCAAAGCCATTCCCAAAACAGAAGCATATCAACTCTGTCAGCTGCCAACAAATGGCATGTGATATAGGGTCACTTTCGTCTCTGCCATTATGCTCACATACAGCCCATTTTCAATTATGGATAGAATCCTTCATATTTTAGTCACCTTTGTAAGCCATAGCGTCTACTACCTGGTGTGTCTTGCATATGTATATGCTACACAAAATGATGCACAAATCAATTGGAAAAATGAAGAGTATTATCAATTTCAACCAAGAAGATCACCATATTCTCATGTATGATGGATTGCCATCTATTAAAAAAAGAAAGGAAAGGAAAACCTATACAGAATTAAAGTTTGTGTTATATTTTTCTCTGGATCATTTCTCTCCTCTTAGGATGTCAGACATATATGGCTTTCAAAATATGTTGCACCCTTTTTAAACAGAGTGAACAAATTAAAGTACTTATAGACACTAATTATATAAACTATTTACATTTGCTTGATAATATATATGTGCATATATATATTTCTCAACAAATTAGAAATTTGGTGTTATCTAAACAACAATGTGTATTTATTTTAAAAATCATGACCACTCATTTTACTACCATGACTTAAATCATATCTACGCCAAGTAAAGTGAGTAACTGAGGTAGTCATCCAAATAATTCAGATCAAATCAACTTTAGTACAAAAATTCAAGCAATTTTCCTTTCTGAATTATTCTGTTAATTGTTTGTACTCTGAACTTCACTCTATTTGTGAAGAAACAGAATTATTTCCAAATCTCTATTACTATTAAGTCTGGATCATTAATTAGTAATACATTTTCTGAGCTCAGAAGGAAATCACACATGAGGCAGTGACCATGGGCATAAGGAGTTGACTCTATCAAAAGACTAATTTTATGATCAATGCAGTAACAAAAAGAAATCTCAGTATGATCATCCAAATTGATTTAGTTGAAACAACAAAACTATATCTGCATAAACACAGTCTGAATTTCACTTTTTCCATGGTATTCTTAGTAGGTTAGCAAGTACAAAGAATCAATTCATGAACCTTCTTTACCTCAGGTATATTCTGGGCAGTCTATAGAAGGAAAAATTAGTCTCTGGACCCAAATTTCCAATGCCCTGTCTTAGTTTGACAAAAACACATAAGGGCAAAGATGTATGTGGGCTAGTGCCGCAAGTTCTTCAAAATGAAGAAATGATTACAATGCATTTAGAAAGCATGTTGGTGACAGGCAAATGAGACCTAAATTTAGCTTGAACTGTGGTGAAGCGGATAAAGAGTGATCATGGCTGTTTGTTCTGATGAGGTTAGTAGCCTGGATCATGACCTCTTGAGAAAAATAAGATGGAGTGTTCTAATGGATTTTTCTTAATCTAATGTAGAAATGACATTGAATGATGGTTCTTAATTAGCATCTTCCTCTTCACCAGCATTTGGTGTGACATCCCCGCATTTGCTTTGATAGTCTGAGTAATACAAAGCTAAGTCTCAAAAGGTGAGCTCCTTCTCTCTGCACGGAGGACATGAGAACGACAAATTTAAATTGGTACCATGCAAACGAAGAAAGAGACGTTGCCTCAAATTTTCACAAGTAACTCAAATTTGTATTGCAAAGTCCTAAGAATGCTGGCCAATGTTACAATATAGCACTTCTAATTCCTTTACAGAATTATTCACTCTTGACTCTATCACTCAACGGATATACAACGTTAAAAAACACAGCAGAAAAAGCATGGTGGTGGATATTGATCGTTTTCAAAGGCTTTGGGCAGTAATAGCCCTTGAGAGTCTATGCACGGTAATTCATCCTATGTTTAACGATGTAACAAGAGGGTGCCAGATTTATTTTTTCCTTACTGCTTAAAGAAACAGCCTGTTGTTCAACATCCCCTCTCTGAAACAAGAAAAAATAAAAGGAATATAAGATTCTGAAAATCCTTCCTCAATTAACCTAGTGTCTGACTCCTGTATTTTGGCTAACATAGTACCTTACCGCGAAGCGTGTAAGTTTCTTCCAAGATTTTCCTGCAGGAAATCTACTAATGACCTCGGAAAGAAATAGAATGTTTGGTGGTGGTAGTGGCTATGGCGGGTCGGGGTGGGGGGGCACAAGGTGTGAGGGCTTGCTGTCTGACCCATGTTTTAAGATAACCTCATATCAGGAATTAAATTCAACATTCAGAATCCATTCCAATTCCTTATCTTTAAAACCAATAGAGCTGGTAATTCGGAAAAGCCGGATGGATAAATGGAAAACCAGACTCTGATTTCCTCAGGAGAATCAAGCTTGCAAATCCCTGCTGAATCATGGAAATTAAGCATTTCCCCAAACCAACCTTTTCTTTTGCCCTAGGATAACCTGATCACATTTCTTGGCTTCATTTTCTCTATTGGGCTAGCAGTAATATGAAACGCAGAGGCCCTGTCAGGCCTAAAGCCAATTTCAAAGGAAAGCCAGTTCCTTGGGGGAAAGGCAGCCATGCAAAGGCAAGATTGTGCTAATAGTTAAATCCCATCTTCAAATGCCACCAACTGTCTTAAGAGAAGATGAAATAGGAAGAGAGAAGAAGAGAGAGAGCCAATATGAGGAAATAAAGCAGCAATGAGAAGGAACAGCAGAAAATGGAGACAGAGGGGAATCAGTGGAAGAAGGCAGTGAAAAACAAAAGCTCCTCCATGTTTTAGGAAATGTACTATCTATCCTGGGATCTGCAAGCTAAATGCAGACTAGTTCTTCACAAATAATTTGAAACGTTCTTCATGCTGATTTGTTACGTGAAAGAATTAATTCAAGGTGATATTTCATAACACCTTTGAAGCTATTTTACTCTGATGACTATTTGGGTAATAAAATGAGAATCATTGGGGAAAAAATAGCTATTTATTTACTTACTTTATGATACTACTTTATAATAGTGACTTTCAAGTTCTTCGTGATTTTGGAGAAAATTTAGCTGATACATTCTGAGAATTATTAGGTTTTTTACAGTATTGGCTATTACACTTTATTATTGTTGCAGATTATATTAAATATTGGCTATTATAGACTATGTCCAAGTATTATAAACAGAGGTGTTTGAAGAAGAAATTTTTGGTATTACATGTATGTTGGGTAAGATATTATTATTGAGAAGTGGTACAGAATAGAAATATTACTATTTAATGACCTTCCTTACCTGGTCAAATTACCTTTGAATTAACAATTCGTAAGGTGTATGAATACTAATCAAAACAATGTGCATTGTTAACATGGAAATTACTTAACAGCAAGTCATCTTTTTTTTTTTACCCTGAGCGGCCATAAATTCAACACAAATTCAAATTCTAAGTAACATTCATGTAGAAATTATTAAGAACATTTTTCATTTAGGAAGCTTCTGAGCATAGCTTGCTTAAGTTAATTTATTCTGAAATTTTAAAACAACAAAAGGAAATATGAAGGTTTATTTTCAATTATTTAATGAGCCAAGCTGAGTAATATGCAGAAGACACAAATCACAATTTCATTCCCCAAAACCACTTACTTCCTCATGCTTAGACCAGAGATATTAAGATTTGTAATTCTTTATCTTTCTTAGTCCCACATTTGGATTTTAAGAAGCTCCTGTTCCTTTGCTTTGCTGAATCACTATCATGATGTAGACATCATAAGGAAAGCGTAAGAAATAATTTTTGCTCTAGGTTTGAGGATTTAAACAGGTACATAGGAGAGTAATAAGTAAAAGAAACAGAATTATAAGAATCCAGGAAAAAACAAAAGGCAAATGAAGATAAACAGAGAATGAGATTGCATGCAACAGAAAAAATAACAATAAACAATTTCAGTAGTTCACGTTTATTGAGAACCTACTATGTGCAGCACACAATTAAGCAATATTGTTTCACAAACTTTCCAGAAGAACAAACTGAGGCTGAAAGAGAATACATAACTCAGCCAAGGTAACACAGCTACAAAATTACTGAGCTTGGATTCAATCCAGGACAACAGAATGTACACTGCTCTCTCTCACTGATGGCTCTATTTCTGAATAAAATTAGATTTGGATAGAATTTATTAAACTTAATTCAGGAAAAAATACACCCTGAACTACCAGGATTCTTTATATCTTATATATTTAAATAATTCTTTAATAATGTCCTGAAAATTTGAAATTTGTAGTCTCAACTTGTAATATGGAATTCCTCCAGAAAATATACAGACACGTTCAAAGTTATATCCACAAGAAAAAGAAATTTCTTTAGTACTTCACCTTAAGTTCAAAATATAAGCCCAGAACAGCATTAGCAATAAATCAAATTAATGAACATTAATAAAATTCTAGTGATATTGCTGCAGTCCAGTGTAAAATACAACCCCAGAGAGTACTGTCATATTTCAAAATAAAAATACATTTTGCTAAGTTGGTAGGAATGAGATGTATATCTTATTTCATAGCTACTGTTTGAAGACCAAAAGGTCTGCTTTCAGATTGAGGCACGCCTTCTCTAATGTCAGATAAAATGTTAAGAACTACCCTTTGAATTTTCAAAGAGGTATCTTACAGTTTATCACCTCAGAGTTCATTTGCTATCGGTTAGGGCTTTCGCTCTAGAAGCCTGGAGCTGAGAACAATTCAAGGTCACTCACTTGACAAGTTAGAACTTGGAAAGAGAGTACCACATGCAGTGAATCTGGTTCAGATTAAAAGACTCAATATTCAGCTATGTCAGTCCACCATCCCAGAGTACACTTTATAACACCTGAGGATTTTATAAACTTAAAAAAATTACACCTTTAAAATTTGCTTTCAGATGGAGTGAAATTGTCTCTGTCAATAATGACTTTAATATTTTTAGTACTTTAAAGATCATTTTAGATTTGTCTATATATGTTAGATCCAAAGATATCAAATGCATACTTTACAAATGTACCCTGCATAGTGATATTTTGCATAACATCTGCAAACCATGAAAATAGTCCTGAAGACTCTAGGAAGAGCTTATGTGCTAAAAGTACCCAGAAAAGGAGATTTATGGTGACCTGTTGATGGTTTTGGCTGTGTATGGACAAGACAACCAGTCCAGTGAGGGAATGTTTTACTTTGCATCCTGTAGCACTGTCAACTCACATTTGCAAAGGTCAAAGGGTCATGACATCAGAAGGATTCAAAGAAGCTTCGTACCAATTCATTAAAAAATCAATTTGCAAGCACAGATAGGATATCAAGGTATTGGTAACAGCCAAATCTGATTTATCAAAAATGAATCAAGCTAAATAAATACAACTTTTATCATATCAAAGAACTCACACTGCAGGTAGGAAAAATTTAGAAATAAGAATGGATTTGATTTTTCTTTTGTTTTGAACCTACACTCACATGAAGTTTTTATTTACAAAATGGTGAAGGAGATTACTTCCGGAACAAGAATAATTCAAAGAAAGCACACATATGCTCGTATGCTTGTATACAAGTATATACGTAGTTGTATATATGAATGCATACTTCCATGGAATTTTCCATGCAAACTTCCTGGAGTTTTCTGGCATTTTCACTCAGTTTTTCAAATCCAAATTACCTGCATTGAGGATGAATAGAATTTAGATAAGAAAGAAATATATTAATATAATATATAATATAATCCAGTGGTGGGAACACTTAAGCAAATGCATATAGATGGGCATAATTGTAGCTTGTTTATCATACATTGAGAACAGTGGGCCATCCGGACTTAAGGAATGTGTTGGAGAAGAATGGTAGCAGGAAGAGACGCAGTCAATGATGAGTATTCAAAGAGAGGCAAAGGAGTTTGGATTTATATGTATTTAGATGTAGGAACCTAGCAAGGATTTGAGCAACAGCAGAAATGGCATGGCTCCAGAAATGTGACCTTCAGTAGTGAGCAGGATGGATTAGAGGAGAGAGACGAGCTGGGAAATAAGCTAGGAAGATATCACAATGATACAAGCATGACTGTGATATGGTGGCCAGATGGGGTTGGCAGGGGGTTGGTGGTGTGACACTTCAAAGACAGAATTGGGGGAACCTGGTGTCTTTACCGCCCGCATACAAAACCTGAACTAAGGATTCAATCTGGGCATTGGGGAAATTGGGAGAAAAGTCTTTGTATAAACACCAACTGTGTGATCTTGGGCTCATTATGTTTTCCCTTGAGATTCAATTTCCACATCTGCAGGTAAGGTTATCAGTAGATGCTTTTTCTCAGCTCAGAACTCTATGCTTCTACAATACAATACACTGAAAGAATGGCCACAGTAAAATGGACTGCAATGAGATAAAGAAAAAAGTAAGAATGGATAGTTGTTTGTATATAAAACATACTAGAGCACTTAATATGGATGAGGAATTGTGTTAATTATTTCATATTTAGTTTCTTGTTTAGGTCTCATAGCAAACCAGTAACTCAAGAGGTAGATTAAAGGAACGAACAACCAGCCAATAGAAATGCATGTCGAGGGAGGCAGCAAAGTATCCTCTGGGGAAAGATGGGCTAAACTGACAGGGTAGAAATCTGAGGGTGTTCTGGAATGAAGCAGTCTCCGTCAAGTCTGGCCCAAGTGGCCTGGGGTTCAGTTTAATACTAACTCAATGATATCTCTTATTTATTTAACTCCCAGTGGCCCATCTGAAAAGAAAGGGCAGTGACACCCATCTTAGTCTACATTTACCAGTAGGCTGTGAATCTTCTTCTTTTCGTACTTGCCAACCTCAGACCACTAAATTCCTATAGCTGCCTTGTTACTAAGCCATTTCAGCATCAAATGCATTCCTTTTTGGCCTCTCCTGACCAGGAGCAAAGTAGAGAACAATTGTTTAGGTGACATTAACACTCGAGCTTAGATTAATGATGCCAAATCTGATTTATATTGTCTTTCCTCAGCCATATGATCTAGCATTCTCTGTGCCCTTTCACTGCAGTTGCACATTAAGCTGCATGCTTTAGAGGTTTTCTGCAACAACTCCCAGACCACTTTCCTAATCAGTATTCGCCAGTATCTTTCCTTCCAACAGAAGCACATTACTTTCTTCTCCCTTTGTTCTTATGTTTATTCTTGTAAGGTTTGTCAGCATCAACTTTACAATTTATTAGTCTGGTTTCAATAATGACCGAACATCCTATAAAAATATATATTTACTTTGCTTGATAGAAAAGTACACCAGTCTGTTTATAGGAAAATTACGAGGTAGCATTTATGAGGAATGCCTAAAAATAAGACATCTTTTTTCAACTGGGTAATCAAATATTGACAGAATTTTTAAAGTTTTAAGATTTATGGTGGAATCTTGGTTTAGGTCTTATAATAGATGACATATTTTATCTTACTGTGTGTAAAATCATTTTGGTCAAAATATGTATAAAGGCGTCAGTTTGTTTTGGAAGAGAAAGAATGAATGCATTACGAAACTGTTACAAGACTTTATTTTTCTTTAAGCTCTGGTATGTAATTTTTTTAAAAGGCAACTAATTGCAAAATGTTATTGAATCAATCTTAGATATAAGATTTTCAGCTTATGTATTTTCAGCTTTCTTGACACAAAAATGTGAAAAGCTTGATGAAAATCAAAGAGTATAAGATGCTGCTTAAAGATAATAATCTTTTCATTCTGGGCTCACAGACTGTGCCAGGGAGAAAGCACAGGGAAACAAAAGCATTAGGCCCCAGGCTTCCAAAGGAGGAACAGACAGGATTTCAATCCGTGGGTTTATTCAAGTGGTGGTCACTGTGATTCAGTAGCTGAATTCTGGCTCTAATTGCCATTACTCAGAGTATGCCTATTTATCCCCAGACAGGACAAAATGGCTGTCTTTGTAGCCCAGCTTTACAGCAGCACATTTACAACGATCAACACTTGCAATTGTTCTTTATTCATGCCTCTAAGAATACAAATTGCACTGAATGGTGAGAAATAGCAAGATGAGTAGTGCTTATGTTTTAAATCAATCAGGTTATGCATTCATTCATTCACTCATTCATATATACATACAATATATATACTAGACATGGTGCTAAATGCTGTGAATAAATAGTGAAGAAAAGCAGACACAGTCCCTACCTGCAAGGAGCTTACAGTCTAGTGGGGAAGGGGGTGGAAAGAGGCGATATTAATCAAAACATCACACAAATGACAATTATCACATAGGCAGTGAGGGAGAGGTACATGTGTACCAGAGCCCATAAGAGGAGAATACACACCACGGTCAAGAATCTCCGTGAAATTGTCCCAGAGGGAGTAACACAGCACTGTGATAATGTGAAATGATGGAGTAAATTAACAGGGTGAAGAAGCAGCCCAGGCAGAAGAAACAGGATGGGTAAGCCCCTGGTGTGAGGGGAGCTTGATGAAAGGAACTAAAAGGGCAGCTTTGTTGGAGTACAGACTGAGAAGTTTTAGCATCGCAATAAGAATCCAGTTTTAAAAAGAGTCCTCTGGGCCATAACATGGAGTTTTGTTTTATTCGGTATGGAATGGGAAAATATTAAACTGTTTCAAATAGGGAAGGCATAATCAGATTTGCATTATAAAAGAATCGCCCTGGCTTCAACGTGGAGAATAGATTATAAGAGAAAATCAGAAAATCCCCAGGACTCTTCATGGTCTGTAGTGCAAACAAGTGATGAGGCAATTACATTCCCATTTTGGCTGTACTGAAATTAGAAAGATGGCAGAGAAGATATACTTGGACTGAGCTGACAGGTTAGATTGTGACCCAATTGCTCTGCAGAGCATGGTCTGGTCTTAGAAACCTAATGAGGTTGGAAACAAAGTTCTCTATCAACCTCTTCACTTCCATGACCCCCAACTCTGGTTCAAGTCATAGATCGCTCTTTTGCTCCTCCAATGGCCTCTATCTAACTTGGAGTAGAGGATACACTTGTCAAAATGGCTTTCAATGCCCTAAGCCATCTTCACAAGTTCTTTTTCTTATCCTGCTGTTAAGTCTTTAACTTCATGTGCTCCCCCACCCCCATTCTCTTCTCTCCAGCCACGCCAGCCACCTTGCTGTTCTTTGAGCAGGCATACTCTTGCCTCAGGATTAGGACCTGCTATTCCATCTGCTGGAGCACTCTTCCCCCCATATCCACTTGGCTGGCTCCCTCATCTCTTTCAGCTTTTTACTCAAATGTGCCTTTCTCACAGAGACCTAACATGACCATCCTATTGAAACTTGCAATGACCCCTTTCCTCAAGTTCTCCCTCACATCTCTCTCCAACCCGCTTTTATTTTTTTTCTCCAAACCATGCATTATAAGCATAGAAAAGATGACTTGCTTTATTTGTTGCTTTTATTTCTTATCTGTCCCTTCTCACTGAGATTCCTTTTGGGGTTTTGTTGTTTTCTGAGTTCCCAGTGTCTAGAAGAATGCCTGTTGCCTCATGGGCTTCCAGTCCATACTTGTGAAACGAATGAATCTTGGGCCACTATCCAGTGCTTCTGTCCAAGCAGTCCAACCAGGAAATTTCTCTTTCAAACATTTTGTTGCTAAAGCAAAGCTTATTTATTCTCTAATTACACAGTGTCCTCTCCATATCAGCCACTTTTTTAAAAGATTTGTTTCTTCATTCCAGTTGTATTAATGCAAAAAGTATTTACAGGGCATCAACTCTGAGATGAACTCCATGTGCTATGCTGGGACTATAATCAAAACGTATAGATTTGGCACTCAAATATCCCCATCCAGATGAGGGCTTACATATAGGTCACAGGTGTAGAGTAGTATGCAAAGTGTTATTTTCAAGGTCAGTCTGCTGCTCCTGGAGAACACTTAAGAATGCTTGGGCATTTAGGAAAGACTCTATGGTGGAAATTATTTTGATCTAGGCTCGCAAACTGGCAGTCAGCAGGCTGACTCCAGACTGAGGTTGTATTTAATGTGGCACATAGAATATTCTCTGCCCTCATCAAAATAAGCAAATGAGTATATACATACACACACTATGATTTTAAAGTGGGACTTCATATTAAAATATGGATCCCTTATTACTGTAGAAAAAGAATCTTTTAAGGAAATAGAAGATGTGATAGTACTGTAGCCATCTCCTTCATGGCAGTGATGAGCTTAAGCTGATCATTCTGTTTTTATCAAAACAAGAAGACAAAGAAATGATCAAGAATGGAGAAAATATTAAGAAAAATGGAATCAAGCATATCTCTTGCTGCAAGTGTCATTTCTATGTGTTTAATAGGTAACTACCAGCACATTTCCCTCATTTGCATTATTTCCCTGGTCCCTGTAGGCCAGGGAAATCTGAGATTGTATAATGTGATGCAGACCTTGAAAGATGAGTTGGGAAGGACATTGCAGGCAGAGAGAGCAGAGAGGTAGAGAAGAGGATGTGAGCTGCTGGAGAGAAGAGCGTGTAGAAGAAGTGGGGAGCCAGGCCATAGAGGAAAGCTGTGGCCAGATTATGAAGGTTCCTTTATGAAATGCTAAAATGTTGAGATTACCCTGTGGGGGAATAACTGAGGCAAATGTATTTTTCAAGCTGTTGAATGAATTATTCATTAATCCTGTTACATTTGTGAATTAAAAAGGAATAAATAAAACTGAAAATGAAGACCTGAGGGATTTTCTATAAATTTAGCTCCATGAACTTGAATACAATTCTTTCAGCTGCTCAAAGCTGTTTGCTACTTTCCAGTTCATGAGTATGTTGTAACAAGTTTGACGTTATGGGAAATACGATCTCCAGAGGAGTTTTTCTATTAAATTTATTGTACTAGTATGAATTCAAAATTTTATTTATAAACTTCAATTAAGATACAGTAAAGAGTAAGATACAAAGAAATGTATGCACCGTGTGCACACACGAATAACATAAGCTATAGTCAACCCCAGGCTCCCTTGCGGCTCCTGCACTGAAGTTGGAGATGAATACCCACCACCCGCCTCCACTTCCAGTTACAAGAGTCTAAGTGACCCAGTTATAGCCCAAGAGACATAAACAGAAGTCTTCCAGGGGGACTTAAGAGAAAATATTTGCTTTCCTAATAAAAGGGAAAGGCATGTCTGGCATAGATGCTCTTTTTCTTGTTCTTTCTTCTTCTTCCTACCAAATGCCAGCAGGTAACTGCCATTCTGCTCCTTTCTTGGAAGCCCTGAAAATACTCAGCTATTGAACCCCTCTCTGGCTTCTTGTTATGTGAGAAGGATAAATGTCTCTTTCTTTAAGCCAATTCTCATTCCTGGTTGTGGTAGGCTACTTCTAAGAAGTCCCTCAATGATCTCACTTCCTGGTATTCAAATCCTTGTGTCATCTCCTCCTCTGGAGGGGAGGTGAGACCTAGGTATACTTGCTTCTCAAAAACAGAATACACCAAAAGAAGAAAAAAAATGTCAAAAGTGATGGGATATCACTTCCAAGATTAGTTTACACTCGACAGTAAGCTCCATTTGGCTTTCTCTCTTGCTCTCTTGGGAAACCAGCTGTCATATTGTGAGGTGCTCTTTGGGAAAAACACCAGTGTCTCTGGCCAACAGCCCACAGGGAATGAGGCTACAACAAGCACATGAGTGGGCTCAAAAGCAGATTTTCCCCTATTTGAGCCTCGAGATGACTGCAGTCTCAGCTGACGCCCTGATTAGTCTTTTTTAAAAAAAAATATTTATTTAATTTATTTATTTTGGCTGTGCTGGGTCTTCATTGAGGCACTTGGGATCTTTTAGTTGCCGCATGTGGACTCTTAGTTGTGGCATGCATGTGGGATCTAGTTCCCTGACCAGGGATCGAACATGGGGTCCCTGCATTGGAAGTGCAGAGTCTTACCCACTGGACCACAAAGGAAGTCCCCAACCTGATTAGTCTTAGGAGAGAACCTATGCCAGAGGTACCCAGCTCAGCTGCACCTAGATGTCTGACCTGTGAGATAATAAAAGTTTGTTGCTTTTAGTTGCTAAGTTTGAAGTAACTTGTTATGTAACGATAGAGAATAATACACGAGCAGACATTAGAATGCCTAAGGGAGCTTTTTTTTTTTTGCGGTACGCGGGCCTCTTACTGCTGTGGCCTCTCCCGCCGCGGAGCACAGGCTCCGGACGCCCAGGCTCAGCGGCCATGGCTTACGGGCCCAGCCGCTCCGCGGCATGTGGGATCTTCCCGGACCAGGGCACGGACCCGTGTCCCCTGCATCGGCAGGCAGACTCTCAACCACTGCGTCACCAGGGAAGCGCCTAAGGGAGCTTTTTAAACATACCTGTGCAATGGCCCTGAAAGAGACCAATTTCATCAGAAACAGAAAGGGCTGGGGCCCAGGAATCAGTCATTTTAAATAATGTCTGGGTAATTCCAAAGTCAGCCGTACTTTAGAACAACTGCTTCAAGCTATTTCTGGCTGGTTTTCCTGTATCTTGCAGCTGAACAGGTTCCTAACTGTTATGACTTCTAATGTCAACTATATAACAAAATATTTTAGATTTTGTTGAAATTCAAAATATTTTAGAATTAGATTTCTTAACCTAATTCTGGTTTTTCTTTTTGCATTCAGTAAAGTGCTGAACTTAACCTTTGTCGTTGCCTTATATCATTACAAGAGTTTTGATTTTCTTTACCTATTATTAATTTTAACATGTCAATTTTGGGAGGAAGGGGAAACCTATTCTCTTCTCCTAACTATAGTTGCCTATGTTCTTAACCTTCTAAGTTCAGAATAGATATAGAAAGAAATGTCAAGTTATAGGACCGTATCAGGCACTACATAAAAACAGCATAAAAACCCTGTCTCTATGTTCCATTCTGTGAAAAGACACCATAGGAGTCATATCTGGATACTCGGTCCCACTTCTGTCCTCACTAAGCAAGTCACTGTTTCTGCGGTCGGTGAATTTTTACAAAGCATTCAGGCAAAGTTTGCTTTTTAACTTTAAATAATTTTTATACATTTGAGGTAGCACTTACTGAAAGTACCTGAACTGGGGATCCAGAAAGAATTGGTTATGAATTCTTATTCATTTACCAACTAATTCATATTGAGTAAATCTGCTCATATGCTGTTCAATTTCTTCATGTATAGATAGGAATAATGATATATAATTTACAGAATTATTATGAAATTTACACATAAAAATATAAAGCTCAGATAGATCCTAGACACTTCGTCAGTGCTTGGTAAATGCTAATTGCTATTATTGTTGATATTTTTGTTTTTAATAAACAAAAGAACAGTTACATAAAATATAATGTCATGGTTAGCTCTCCAAGGATAACAATAATAATAATTCTATATCTAAGTTTCTGGAAAGCACATAAAAGAGGAGGATAAAATGTTTTTAAAATTCATGTCTAAGGGTAAGCTGGGACAAAGTGAGAGAGTGGCATGGACATATATACACTACCAAACATAAAATAGATAGCTAGTGGGAAGCAGCCGTATAGCATAGGGAGATCAGCTCAGTGCTGTGTGACCACCTAGAGGGGGGTGATAGGGAGGGTGGGAGGGAGGGAGATGCAAGAGGGAAGAGATATGGGGACATATGTGTATGTATAACTGATTCACTTTGTTATAAAGCAGAAACTAACACACCATTGTAAAGTAATTATACTCCAATAAAGATGTTTAAATAAATAAATAAGCAAAATAAAATAAAATTCACATCTGTAGAAATTATTACCTTGTAAAAATGTTCTAGGGCATATACCTTGAAGAATTTTGGAGGTGGTACATAACCAATGTTAAGAGTTCATGGGTACTTTTAAAGCTTGAAAGAACCTAGTAGGAATTAACAGGTACTATATATTTAAGTGAGGCAAGGGAGCTGGACTAATGAGTCCCGTGAATACATTTTATTAGGATTTATGCACTTTCTGTTTGGATCCTGCCAAAGCAGTATTCCCACATTGGAAAGTAACAAGTTAGACTACAATGTAACAGCAAAACCATTGGAGCTTTTTCAGGTAACATTCTATAAGAGTTGCCTGAATTCAGTTCATATTGCATCGTAAAATTGACCACGATCTGGACTGTCTAACATAACAAATCTAGAAATAAGGGTTATAAACATTAGGTAGTAATAAAAATCAAAGAAGAAAATAATGGAAAGAAACTTGAAAATACTGACATTTTATGGGAATCAAAGTAGGCTTTAGATATTGGCAAATATGACCAAAGTTAGAGTTGTCCTGGGCACAAGAAAGATCAGTAAAACCAGCAAACTTGATACCTTCATGAAGCTTAGAGTCTAATGAGAAGACGTAAGTGGAATGAATAATGCAAATGTGTTCAGTGTGACCATGAAGAGGTATAGGGTGCTGGCTACAGGAACATATAATAACCATACCTAACCAAGGTGGGGAGTTAGCATAGGTTTTCTGGAAGATGAGTTTTAAATTCAGATCTAAAGACAGAAATCATATTAATATATACATATGGAAGTCACAGGTATTGTGACAGCCTTTTGCTATACAAAGAATTACTAAAATTAAAGGAACGTCAACTGCAAGAAATCTGGGATATTATCCCTTGCAGATGAGAATCATGAATGATATGCCTGGACCCAGAAGAAACTGTCTGGTAACAGTGTTCATGCAGTGGACATAGTTACAGAGAGTAATTCGAGTGGCAAAGCTCAAGAACCTTCTTGCTCAGTGCCTGGGGTAACTAGAAGAAAATAGATATGAAGACATTGTTTGTGAGCTTGGTTACCAGGTTGTTCCTCCAAAGCCCTTCCTATGACAGTAGTCTGGCTTTAAGATAGCATCTGGTCTTCTCTGTTTCAAACTCTTTCGTCTCATGAATTTTATTACTGGCTAAGAGCTTTTTCTTTCTACTCAGTGCAATTTTGTCTAGGTGGTATGAAAAGCTGTGTAAACCTGGACATCAGAATGGAGTGTAGGTGGGCATGAATGAGAATTAGGGAACATGGTGATTTATATCTAGGCGCTGGCTAAAAACTGCTGTTCAGTTCACCAAATCGCTGAGCTTCTAGTAGCAAATACTAAAACCATGCTTATAAGACTACCAGGTACTTACGGTGCACCAGGAATTATTCTAAGATCTTCACATATGTCACCTAGCTTAAGCCTAGGTTGGTAAACTGGGGTTAAATAATTTGCCCTAGGTCACACACTCAGTAAGTGTGAAAGCCAGAATGGGAAACTGGAGGTCTCTCTGCAGTACCTATGCTCTTAAGCATCTCAAAGGACAGGTTTTGTTGTTGATTGTTTTGTCTTTTTCTTTTTTCAATAGGTAGATGAGATGTGGTCTGAAAAAGCAACGTAATAATTATCTATGGTGATATGAGGGGCACTAGAGGGGTGAGTCATCTCAGGATTGTGTTGACATCCTTGGGCTCCATTAGATGCCTGTGCAGAGATGATGCCTGCCTGCAACTCAACTCCTCCTGGCCTAAGACAGAATTTAAATTCTATAGCTCTGCAAAGCAGAGCTGCCAAAGGAAGACATTGATTGTGTGGATCAGGGAGTTACGTGGGGCCAGGTCTCTAGAACAGGTGAGACTACTATTAAAATATATGGCCAAAGTCTACCCTTGGTATGTTCCGTTATAAATTTCAGGGGTGGATTTAAAAGGCACGATTTTAACATCACTTGAGGAAACAAACCCTGGGGTGTACGGTGTTGTTATTCTTATTATTATTTATACAGTTATGTCAGTCAGTATAATTATTATCATTATTCTTGATGTTTTGATCCACACTGCCTCACAGATGTTGCCCTATCATGAGAAGGAATGCATCTGTTTTGCTCACCGCTGCAGACACAGTGTCTCACAGAGTTCAAATTTAAAAAAAATTTGTAAAATAAATGTATCTTAGTAGAGAGAAATATTTACTTTAAATCCACATTAATTCTGGTGGGTTATTTATAACACATGATAAAGTTAAACACTCAAGAACATAAAATATGAATTAAAAAAAAAAGATATCCAACATGCACACTTAAAAAACACACCAAGAGGAGAGGGAAATAAAGAGTTGTTTAGTGGGTACAGAATTTCAGTTTTGTAAGATAAAATAGTTCTAGTGATTAGTTGCACAGCAGTGTGAATATCTTTATCATTACTGAACTGTACACTTACAAAAATGGTTATAATGGTAAATTTTCTTTTTTAGCACAATTACAAACTTAAAAAAATTGTCATAAAGAACACTTGCAGAGTAAAACTAAAATAAATAACCAGGTAAATTCAAACAAAAACTTATAGATTGTTTAGAAAACAACACATGCAAGGCTATAAGAGCTGTGAGTCCTTGATATGCTGATAGTAATTTCTTTCGCTCCTTATTTCCTGCTAAATTTTTGCTGCTAGAATTTCCCTTCCCTACTCTCAGATCACTTATCAATGAAATGAAATCTATACTTGCAAAAACTTTGTCCGATATTCTTAGGAGAAAAGGTCTCTATAATTGTAAGTATTCGTGGTGCTTATAGGGGAAAAAAAAGTCTTGCCTGCTTAATTGTAGAAACTTTACAAGACCATGTTTCTGTACCTACAGCTCTTCTTTACTTAGATCCTAAACTAGAATCATGCTAATGATTAATTTGGATATGCTTAAGACTATTCTCTACTTGTAGTGCCAAGTGCATTTTTTGCCACTGATGACCTGCTTTGGGAGAAATACCCTGCTGTGTTTATTATTATTATTATTACTTCTGACCATTTCCGAAGGCTTACATACAGAAAAGATTAAAAAAAAAAAAGAAACTGCTATAGATGCAATGTTTGTATTTCCCTAAAATTCATATGTTGAAAACATAATGCCCAAGGTGATGATATTAGTAGGTGGGGTCTTTGGAAGGTGGTTAGGTCTTGAAGGTGAAGCCCTCATGAATGGAATTAGTGCCCTTTAAAAGAGGCCCCAGAAAGCTCCCTCCCTCCTTCCATCACATTAGGCTACTATGAGAAGTCTGAGACCTGGAAGAGGGTCCTTACCTGGCATGCTGGCACCCTGATCTACTATTTCCAGCCTCCAGGACTGCAAGACAAAAATTTCTGTTGCTTATAAACTATCCAACCTGTGGTATTTCATTATAGCAGCCCGGATGGACTAAAACATAAACAAACAAACAAACCAACCAAGCACAACATTGCTGAACAGGCAAGATCACTGAACTTGGAAGAAAACCATCTGCATTAACATCCAGTTGGCTTTATGAACTAGTTCATATTCTTGCTAAATCTCATTTTTTTTCCCCTCAAACAGAAGAGCTCTTCAAACCAGATTCTATTGTTTCTCTGACAAATGTATTCTGACATCTGAAATAGCTGCCAGGAGATTTTCAGGGTTTCATTTCTCATTTTGCCAAAAGAGCTTTTTTTTTTCCTCCCCCACCCCGCCCTTTTTTCTTTGGCATGCACTCCTGTACACTGCTCATGCATTATGCATACACATAGATAATTTTGTGTGTATGCACTGAGAAGTGGCCTGTACACTGAGATTTCAAGAACTCTAAGAAGAGCTCTGAATTCCTGGTGTCATGACCTGAAATGCCGTTCTGCTCTTGACATTGCCTCTGTAAGAAACCAGACATTTAAGTAAATGACATTTATTCCAACTCCATGACCCATCATGGTCTGGGATAGGTCAGGGCAAGGAAGACTAGGAAACAGAAATCTATTGGCAGCATTATCTGAAGGTTCCAGTAGGAAGCAGAGTCCAATCAGATAAGGTAAGGAAGGAACTATTTACAGATGTGTAGACAGGTTAAAGGAAACCACAGTGGATGTTCAGGCCTGGACATGTTCAGGCCTGGAGCCTAGTAGGACACCATTAGCACACTTGAGCTCGAGGTGAGGGGAGGAGGAATAAGGTAAGAGTGAGATATAACTGTGCAGCAACAGAAGATAAGAGCTGTAATTATGGAGGCAAGCAGCCTCTGGAAGAAAATGCAGCCCGAACAAACAAGCAAGCACAGAAAAAAGAAACCTACTACTCTCTCTGTATGTATGTAGGTCTCCTGCCAGTGCCTGCCACCAGTCAAACCCTGTGGCACTGCTTCTCACATGATGGTGATGTGGCTGGTATAGGGACCCTACTCTGAGAACCATGGAGGTACAGGAAGCCAGCCAGCAAGAAAGCCCAGGGGATGCAGTGCATAAACAGTCACCCTCCCCAGACAGGCACAGAGCAGAGGAGGAGAAAATATGATTCTCAGGATGGAAATGGAAGATAGCCAGCACAGTGAGAGACCATCAGCACGCAGGGAAGAAATCCAGAAGGCAAATACAATATAAAGTTGGCGGGTAGACAGCAGGGAGAATTCCAATAGTGAACGGAAGGTTTAGTTCTTTGAATGAACTTGGGGAACAATGTGAGATCCCAGTTCCTAGACTGGGAACAGAGGTAAGGATCAGCTGTACCAAGAATAATACAACCTCAAAGTAGGATCCCAAGTGGTAATATAAAGGGGAGGGGGTTGTGCAGTGAGTTATAAGCAACAAGGCAAGAGCTTACAGTAGAAATGGATTGAGGATTCCATTATGCTCAACTTTGGGCTACTGACTTGGACTTCTTAACCTTCCCCACACCACTGGGCAAGATTGGTCCCCGTGTATGGTATGGGAAGTTCAACAGTCCCGTTTGTAATTGAACTGACAAGCTAGGAAGAGAGATCTGAAAAAATGAGTAGAAAGCTTTTTAATAATATAACTTTGCACTATGGCTTAAATTAATGTACTCCAAATGTAGAGGGAGGACTTGTAGCATCAGCATCTCCAGGGAGCTTATTAAAATTGCAAAGTGTCGGCCCCGCCACTACAGAGGTATTAAATCAATATCTCTGGGGATGGGGGTCACAAATCTGTAGTTGAACAAGTCAAAATCACTGGTCCTCAACTCGGTGGCACATTGGAGTTACCTAAAGTGTTTCTTTAAATATCATTGCCTGTGTTCTACCTCCAGAAATTCTGATTCAGTTGGAATGAGACGTATTGTAGATTGTTCTCAAAGACTTGAATAATCTCCCATGCCCCTATGGAGGACTATTTGCCACTCCACCTATCAAGAGGTGGAGTTTATTTCTTCCCCCTTAAAATCCAGGCTTCATGATGTGGCATGTTTGTCCACTAGATTAATAGCAGTATGATACGAAGAGTGACTTAGAAAGACTTGCACATTAGGGCTTGCTATTTTCGGCTATTTTTGGCAACCTGAGATCATATTGTGAATAAACCCAAATGAGGCTATTAGAAAGGCCACACAAAGGGGAAATGAGGTGCCCTTGCCGGATGATTTGCCAAACACCAGGCATGTTAGTGAGGCCACATTCAGTCATTCAGCCAGATGACTACACGAATGACCATAGGTGAACGGAATAGAAGAACCAGGTGGCTGGGCCCAGCTCAAACTGCAAACAAATATGTTTTTATTTTAAGACCCTAAGTTACAGGATGGGTTGTTATGTAGCACTATACACTGATACAGGGTATGACCTGAGCATTTGAGGTTTTAAAAGCTCTCCAGGTGACTTTGATGTGCAGCAAAGTTAAGTACCGCTGGTATTAAATCACCTGTTCTTCCATATGATTGTAATTGGAATCATCTGGAAAGCTTTTACTATTGATGGCTGGGCCTCACCCCAGGGTTTCTGATATAATTGATAAAGGGTATATCCTAGTCATTAGAATTGTTTAAAAATTCCCAGGTGATTCTAGTATGCAGCAAAAGTTGATGACCACTGCTCTTATAAGGTATTTTTGTTCATATGGAAATATACAATCATTTGTACCAACATCTTAGTTGTAGAGGCACCATGGGTGCAAAGGATAGTGAAATGAGAGGTGAAGCCCTATTAGGCCAAGAACTAACCCTACACACACTTACATCCCTTTTACACAAATGTCTATAGATCCTCACCCTCCTTGGGATAAACAGTTCTTGATAATGAGAATGGTTGGGGCCTTCAGATAAGCTTGCTAAATACCAACCTCAAGGAGCATGCATTCTCTCTACCTATGGCTATCATATAAATCAGAAATTGTTTGTTCTTCATTGTCTATAGACTCACTGTTTGTTGACTGGCTAGAATTAAGGGAAAAAAAGCTTTAGTTGAATATTAAAATTGAGAACTTTCACATAAAAATCAGGATATCCTGTGGGTCTTGAAAAATCACAGTCTTGGAAACACTGATCCTCTTTCTCAAAAGGCAATAATTTGAGTGAAGCAGAATTGCTTGTAGACACTCCCTTCAGATGGATATTGTGGTCTTGAGTTTACAGCAGTTCCCCTTTTCCCAGCTCCTACCTGCATCCCCCCTCCTGCCCTACCCTCCATGTCCAAGAACGGCATCTGCTTTATTGTTTAGGTTACTTGCCAAGGCCCCTGTGGACAATGGATATTTTGCATTCTCTGATCATTCTTTTCTTAACTTCCCATTACATTTTGCTATTTAATTACTTTCTTCCTTATGTGGTTGTCTTTTAGTTTACATGGTCAAATCTTCCCTATCCAACTAGACTGCAAACTCCTCGAAGCCAGAAGTACTGTATGAACTTCTTTGACATCTCTGAAGGAGACCAGCACAGTGTTAGATCGACAGAAGAATGCTTAATAAATATTCATTGAAATACATTTGAATAACTTGGAAGAGAGTGGTCATTAGTAACTTGAGTCAATTACACATCCCCTTAATTATAATTACTATTCAAGATTGAACTGATGGTTCTGGAGCTTCACAGAATTACCATTTTAGAGCAGCCTGAATTTGGGAAATAAAAATCATTTCTAAAGGAGAAAAAATGATTCACACTAGTGCTTCTTAGGGTTGTTTGCATGTCATATGTACTATGTTAAATTCTGGTAAGGTATTCCCTGGTACTAACCAGGAATTACTAACGTAATTAATCTGGTTCTGCATCTTCTATCACTGCTTTCAAATCATATGTCGTAATATATAGTTTCCCTGCACTACAGGTCAAATAATAAAGTAAATTCATTAAATAGCAGCTTCGTATGCTCCTAAGTGTACCTCTGCAAGAGAATCTTAATAATCAAAGAAGTTGCTGATGTAGGGTTATGATAAATTGCTTTGCTACAGGGCAATATAAACCTCAACTAGTAGGATGAATACTTATGCTTCACAAGGAAAGCTGAAATGCTGGAAACTATTTAAATATGTGCTTCCTGATACATGAAGACAATCGTCTGCAAATATTCTAGACGAGACACAATACGACTTCCATATTAAAGTAAAATGTCTCCTTAGGAAAAAAGGCTCAAAGAAAGATGTTTTGAGAAAGGAAATAGACCCACGAAAGAATTTAATATCACCAGTGTATTTTGTGGAAACATCTTTGGATCAACGATTTTTAAAAATTCTTTTTCCAATTTACAATTATCAAACTTAAGAATAATTGGTTTTCAAAATTCTTTCTGAACGCTAATTTTCATGGCTGATAATGAAGAAAGGGCTTTAGCAACTGAAATCCTCAGGGTTTAAAAGTAATTAACACAGAGGACACTTGTTTTCTAAGCTTTCCTCATATGTTGATATTAAAATATGACAAGAAATACCAGCTGAGGGGTCACCATACTTGCTTTTGTGTAGAAGAAATAGGACAGCAATATCCTGAAATCTCACGGAAATGTGACCAATGGCACCAGCAAATTCAGTAGCTGGCTGGAGATATTTGGTATTTTTTCTTTGTCAATGTGCAGCTGTTGTCTCATATTCTTTTTGGGATAGCCCGTTTTACATAGTGTAATTAATTTTTGCTTTTTCGTTTATTAATGCCTCCTCCCCATTTGTTTGATTTTCCTTTGTTGTTCTCCTACCTTCTTGAATTGTATGCTTACTTCATTTATTTTTTAATTTTTTCTATTATCTGTGTTTGATCTTAAGTTTATAAGTATCTCTCCTGATGTCACCTTGGCTTCATTCTGCAGGGCCTAATGTAGTGTTCTTAAAACTTTACATTTCTAAACCATTTGCAATTATAAGAAAGTCTCCAACTTAAAATGGTTCAACTTCCAATTTTTTGACTTTACAATGGTGCAAAAGCAATACGTGTTCAGTAGAAACTGTACGTGGAATTTTGCTCTTTTCCCAGGCTAGCAATATACAATATGATACTCTCTGGTGATGCTGGATGGAAGCGGCAGCCACATCGCCCAGTCAGCCACGCGATCACAAGGGGAAGTAACCCATACATTTACAACCGTCTGTACCCATACAACCATTATGTTTTTCACTTTCAGTACATTGTTCAATAAATTCCATGAGATATTCAACAATTTAGTATAAAATTGGCTTTCTGTTAGACAATTTTGCTGAACTATAGGCTAATGTAATTGTTTTGAGCCTATTTAATGTAAGCTAAGCTAAACTATGATGTTTGGTTGGTGGGCTGTATTAAATGCTTTTTGACTCACTGGAGTTTCAACTTACCAGGGGTGTATCAGAATGTAACCACGTCATAAATCAAGGAAGATCTATCTATACTTATATTTCATATTCTCTTTTCAAGGCTTATTTAGAAGTGTGGCTTGTTACAGTCTTTCAATGAATGATGTTTGGGTATTCTTTAATTCCTACCTGTCTAACTTCATTACCTCTTGATTCGATTATTTAAGCTATATAATTTCTGCTTTGGAGACTGTATTGAGACTTTTATGTTTGACCTAATACGTGAACATTTTTTGGTTCCTGTGTTTAAAAATATGTGTTATGTCTCTTTTTAGAGTTAAAAATATCTAGATATACTTATTAATCCTTTACAATTTATTAATCATATTATTTGTGTTCACTTTCTTTACTCAATGTCAACTTGATGTCAATTTTTAAAAGGGAAATGATTTTCATTGTGATTTGGGAAAGTTCTTTTATTTCTATTAGCTTTACAGAGAATATTTTAATTTTATGTGTTTGTGAAGAACCACATTATCAGTGAGATATAAAAGCTAAAAAAAAAAAAAAACTCGAAAACACTGAGAGGAAGGTAAAGGGAAATAAAATAACTCAAAAACTCGTCATGGGGACTTCTAGTGGGTAAGACTCCACACTCCCAATTCAGGGGCCCGGGTTCAATCCCTGGTCCGGGAATTAGATCCCCCATGCATGCTGCAACTAAGAGTCCGCATGCCGCAACTAAAGATCTCGCATGCCACAACGAAGATCTGGCACAGCCAAAATAAATAAATAAAATAATAAATAAATAAAAATTAACAAAAAAGAAATAGGAAGCAGGGTGGCACAGTGAAAAAAGCAGTGCACCTTGGTGTTGAATGCAGTTCCCTTACACACTAGCTGTGTGATCTTGGGCAAGTTGCTTACATCCTCTGAGCCTGAGAGTCTTAAACTGGAAATAGTAAAGCCTTTCTTATAAGGTTGTTATAAAGATGAATGAGGTAATCTGCGTAAATAACTTAGTGAAGTGAAAGTGTCTGGGACATTAGTAGGTAGTCAATAAAGGGCAGTCTCTATCATTATTGTAGTAAAACTAACAATACTAATATAATTTAATTATTGTTCATGAAGCTTCTAAGGGGAATTAACATTCAAATCACGATGTGTAGTTCATTAGTTATTTATTGCTGCATAACAATATTACCACCAACTCAGTGGCTCAAAACAACATACATTTATTATCTCACAGTTTTTGTGTATCAGGAATCTGTGCACAGCTTAACTGGATCCTCTGCTTTAGGGTCTCTCACAAACTATTATTACACTGAAGGTGCCGGCCAGGAGTGGGGTCTCATTTCAAGGCTCATAGGGGAAGGATCTGCTTCCAAAATCATGTTTGTTGGCAAAATTCAGTTCGTTTCAGCATGTTGGATTGAGGACCTTGATTTCCTGTGGGCTGTTGGTAAAGGCTACCATGTGGCCTTCTCTATAATGTTACCCACAACCTGGCAGCCTGCTTCCTCAAAACCAGTAAGGGAGAGAGGCTTCTAGCAAGACAAACGTTACAATCCTATATGCCATAACCACAGAAGAGACATCCCATCATGTTTTCTGAATTCTTTTGGTTAGAGGTTACAGGTCTCACCTACACTCGAGGGAGGAGATTACAATGAGGGTATGAATAGTAGGAGGAAGGGAAGATGGAGAACATCTTAGAATTTCTCCACCACAGCTAGAAACTAGAGGGAGGGGCGTTTGGCTTCACTTAACAAATACTTTAAAATAATTAGGACTATTCAAAGAAGAATGGGCCATACTATGAAGTGCTCTCATTGACCAGATGGGTTCATCAAAGATATTAGAGATTAAATGTGGCATGAGGGAAATTCTGGACAGCGCATTTTCCAGTTACCTTCCTAGTAGGATATGATTTCTTTAGAATACTGCTGAGAGTGCTTCACTACAGTTTTCCTTGAATCATATTCTAGCTGTTGGCTTACAGGAGACCGATGTCTTCTTAAGAACTGAGTGTTCAGGAAAAAAGGAGTAAGACTAGCTAGCCCAATATCCACCCTCTACTATCGTCGATCATTTGAAACTTAAATACCCTTGTATTCAACTGTTTTCCCTGTTAAGTCTTTGAGATGTCATTGTACAGGCAATAACCTAATAAAATATAGTTATACAGTTTTTTTTTTTTTTTTTTTTTTTTTCCCGGTACGTGGGCCTCTCACTGTTGTGGCCTCTCCCGTTGCGGAGCACAGGCTCCAGACGCACAGGCTCAGGGGCCATGGCTCACGTGCCTAGCCACTCCGCGGCATGTGGGATCTTCCCGGACCGAGGCACGAACCCGTGTCCCCTGCATCGGCAGGCGGACTCTCAACCACTGCGCCACCAGAGAAGCCCTAGTTATACAGTTTTAAAAAAGCAAACTATTATGTTGACAAAAGAGGTTTAAAGAGTATTCAGTAGTGAGTTTAACAATTGTCATTCCCCATTCCATGTTCAGAAAATAGCAATTGAACTTATTCAATATTTGTTGAATGCATAACACATTTTGCTTGAAGTCAAGAGTGATATCGTAGAGTCAGACTGGCAGGGTTTGTAACCCCTTCTCTGATAATTACTTCTGTGTGACCTGGGACAAGTTACTTAATTACCATTCGCCTAAATTTCATCATCAGCAAAAGTGAGGGTAATAATATTGCTCTTCACACAGCTGTTCTGAGGATTAAATAAATTTATTCCTGTCAAGTTTTTACAGGACTGTCCTAGGTGTGGAATAAATTTTCATTATACTATTTAGTCAAAATGGATTAAAAGTAAGGACAGATGATGGCTTTTGGAAATTAATTTTTTTTTTTTTTTTTTTTTTTTTTTTTTTTTTTTTGCGGTACGCGGGCCTCTCACTCTTGTGGCCTCTCCCGTCGCGGAGCACAGGCTCCGGACGCGCAGGCTCAGCGGCCATGGCTCACGGGCCCAGCCGCTCGGTGGCATGTGGGATCTTCCCAGACCAGGGCACGAACCCGTGTCCCCTGCATCGGCAGGCGGACTCTCAACCACTGCGCCACCAGGGAAGCCCTTAAATAATATTTTTTAGCTAATAATTCTTGCATGTAAGTATGTAAATAGCCATCACAAAGTAAGCTTTCACACTACTATCATAGCAAATATTTTATAATTTATAGGGCACATATAGAACTAGCCAATTCCCATTTTGTTGCAGTTTCATTACAATGCTTTTGTTATTCTTAATGAGAACCTTGGATTTGATTAAAATGCAAGAAAACAGGTGGTTACTCACATTTTAATAATAGCAGGGTAATGAAGCCTTTGTCTTCCAATTTAATTAATAGATTGTCTCCTTTTGATCCAAAAGCAGTAATCGCTTTTGGTAAATAATCAGCCTGCCAATATTTGTCAAACATTTCACACTAAATTGCTATCATTTGGATTACAGATGTATGCGGTTCACAAACCCTCCTCCTGGTTTTTTCCCAGGAGGAGCGATGCGCAACTAAATGAACTCAGAAAGAACATGAGGATTTGGAAGAACTAACTTGAATACATTAGAAGACATTTCACAAAAGTGCTAGTTTGCATTCTTGCACAGACTTGAGCAATGCTAACAAATTGCCTTGACTGAAAAAGGCTGTTTCCTTCCTTTTCCCATTTCTTTGTATGTGGGAATTTATAGAAGAAATATTTTACATTGATGGTGAGAGAGTTTTAGAAATAACCCGTAGGTTGAAATAGTGTAGCTTGCCAGTATGACTTCACCAACTTCAGTTTCCTGGTCAACCAGAAATCTTTTTTCTTTAATCTGCCAAAGTCATGCCAATTGCCATAATGTCATAGGCGCCAGTGGGGTGGGCCCCACAAATATTTCTGTTCAGGACTAATTAGACACTAATAGTTTCTAAGAGATGCTAGTCTATCCTCCATCTCTACCATGACATTCTTTTAATTTGTGAGATAGGGACAAATTTTTGTACTTTTTAAAATCTTTAAAGTCATTTTATTCAATTAAAAATAATTTGGCAATTTTGTTAGATATATGTAAAACTCATATATTATTTAAAGTAAACAAATAATAGAATTCACAACCAAGAAAATAAAAGTGCTGTCTTGTTTAAGTCCCTTAATAAAATTTCATAATTTTCTTAATATATACTTTTATGCCAATTTTTTTGAGTGAGATTTAACTGACATATAACATTATATTAGTTTCAGGTGTACAACATAAAAGTTTGTTAATTTCTGTACCTTGTGAAATGATCACCACAATAAGTCTAGTTAACATCTGTCACCATATATAGTTACAAATTTTTTTCCATTTTTTTCTTGTGAGGAGGACTTTTAAGATCTACTCTCCTAGCAACTTTCAAATGTGCAATACAGTATTATTAAGTATAGTCACCATGCTGTACATTATATCTCCATGATTTATTTATTTTATAACTGGAAGTGTGTACCTTTTGACCCTCTTAACCCATTTTGCCTACTCCCTACTCCCACCCTTCCACAACCACCAGTATGTTTTCTGTATCTATGAACTTGGTTTTTCTGTTTCTTTGCTTGCTTGTTTTTGTTTTTAGATTCCACATATAACTGAGATCATACAATATTTGTCTTTCTTTGTCTGATATTTATTGTGATATATCAATATATATATATATCAATCCTCTCTCCATTCACTGATGGACACATTTCCATTTAGCTCTCATAAATAACGCTGCAATGAACATGGTGGGGGGGAGCGTATATCTTTCAGAACTAGTGTTTGCGTTTTCTTTAGATAAATACCCAGAAGCGGAATTGCTGGATCATATGGTAGTTCTGTTTTTAGTTTTTTGAGGAACCTCCATACGGTTTTCCATAGTGGCTGCACCAATTTACATTCCCAACAAGAGTGCACGAAATTTCCTTGTTCTACATCCTTGCCAACACTCATTATTTCTTGTCTTTTTGATAATAGCCATTCTAATAAGTGTGAAGTGATGTCTCATTGTGGTTTTGATTTGCATTTCCTTGATGATTAGTGACGTTGAGCATCTTTTCATATATCTTTTGGTCATCTTTATATCTTCTTTGGAAAAAATGTCTATTCAGAGTCTCTGTCCATTTTCTAGTCCAGGTTGTTCGTTTTTTGGCTGAGTTGTTTTGCACGTTTTTGTACAATTACAAATACATTAAGAGAGACAGAGATTGGAAGACAGTTTGGATGTTTCTTACAAAACTAAACATACTCTTACCATACGATCCAGCAATCATAATCCTGAGTATTTACTCAAAAGGAGTTGAAAACTTATGTACATCCAAAAACCTGCACATGAATATTTAAAGTAAACAAATAATAAAATTCACAACCAAGAAAATAAAAGTGCTGTCTTCTTTAAGTCCCTTAATAAAATTTCATAATTTTATCATTTGGATATTATAATTGCCAAAGCTTGGAAGATTTGATTTGATTTGTTTTTTTTTTTTTGTCTTCACTGCACAGCATTCGGGATCCTAGTTCCCCAGCTGGGGATTGAACCCATGCCCCCTGCAGTGGAACTGCAGAGACTTTTTTTTTTAATTAAAAAAAATTATTTATTTATTTATTTATTTTTGGCTGCATTGGGTCTTAGTTGCAGCATGTGGGATCTTTCGTTGCAGTGCATAGGCTTCTCTCTAGTTGTGGCACACGTACTCCAGAGCGTGTGGGCTCTGTAGTTATGGCACATGGGCTCCAGAACACACAGGGTCTATAGATGCAGCATGTGGGCTCTCTAGCTGTGGCTTGCAGGCTCAGTGGTTGTGGCTTGTGGGCTCAGTAGTTGTGGCACGGGGTCTTAGTTGCTCCGTGACATGTGGGATCTTAGTTCCACCATCAGGAATCACACCGGCGTCCCCTGCATTGCAAAATGGATTCTTAACCACTGGACCATCAGGGAAGTCCCATAAGTCTTTAATTTTAAAATGACAGCCCTTCAAAGTGGAACAATAACAAGAAACTCTATAGGAAACATATACACAGATACAGACTCTACTGTTTCACAGGTTAAAGAGAAACATTGACATTTCCCCAATGTCATTTTATCACTTCATCAGTGACATTCTGGTCTATTGGGGGATATGATGAGATGGCTAATAAATCCAAAAGTAACCAACGTAGCTGTGAAGGGGACAGCAGAGGGCGAGAGACGATTGAATGCTCTCAGTGACTGGGGTAAATCTTTAAACTTCCCAGACACAGACTGAGAAGGAGGACGAACTTGTCAGTATTTTAGTTCTATGAACACATTTTCAATAGACTTATCCTAGGTCATTATTTCCCCTTGTTTATGAAAGAATAGAGATATTTTTTGTGTGTGAGCTTAGTTTAAATTGGAATGAAAACATTACTGTAGTAAAAAGGCTTAGGGATTCAAGCTTTTGCCTTCCAATTACATGTTTAGTAAGGGTTTCTAAACCCAGTAAAATAAAATCACAAATCAAGAACTTGACTTTGTGAAGAACAGTTATAATTTATAAAAGAAACACTTTTTAAGGTGGTATGAACTTGACACTAATCACATTAGAATCTAATTTCCCCCTAAAATAATCCAGCACTCTAGGAAAATTAAATAGAAGATAGCACCTCTTCGCTTAGCTATTTTATTATTCTTTTTTGTTCAGCCTAGTCACTCATGAGGAAGGGAAAATAAAAAACACTTTGTAAATATAAAGAAGTGAGATAAGATGGTAAATTTTCTATACCTGCTAACTTTAGACAGTGATTAAATATTGAAATAGATTTACTTCACTAAAAATTCCAAAAAAAGAAAACAATGTTTCTTTCAAAAATTAAAAGTGCTTTCTGAGAAGGTATGTTAATAGTTTCAAAGCTCTAATAAGAAAATGCCATAATATAATATACTAAATGACCCATTCCATAACATTATAGCTTTGTTTGACATGATAAATTGCTTTATAACATGCTAGTGTACATTAAAAATAACTCATAGTGCTGTAAATCATGGCTATATCTGTTTATCCTTTATTATTATTACTTTTTTAAAAGTTATTTTTACATATGACTACAAACCAATGCTGGAAAATGAAGACCTGTTTCCTAATATTTGTAAGATAGGTATCAACACAAACTGTGGAAATTGATGTCTCTGTATAATTGCTTAGTTTTACTCTGGTGCCCTTCAATATATTTTCATGATTTATTATTAAAATGCACCTTGATCTCTACCATGTGAATGACTTCTTGACACTGAGCTGGCAAAATAAGAGCAATGTGAGTAAGCTAAACATTCATTAGTGCCACAAGTTCAGGAAAAACACATATTAGATTTTTATAGGAACACAGGGAAACATCTGAGGTTATAGAAGTTTTATACGTGGCAAGTTTGGTGTGTGAATACAATGTAACATTGTATTGTATATTGAAAATGTATAACAATGGAGATAAGTTGGAACTTTACAAGATGTCTCAGCTTTTTCTTTTCTGTTTTCCCTTTCTGTTTCTTTTTCTATTTCTCTCCTTTCCTCCCCTTTTCTTACTTTCTCTTCTAGAACAATTTAATCTTAAAAACTTGGATAGAGTAGAACAGAGTAAGTATGTTCACCGTAAGTGGGAGGGGACCACAGTGGAGGGTGTCAAGGCAAACTGGATGTCTACGTAGAAGGGCTACTCTGTAGCGCATGTTGGAGCCTGAGTGGGATAAGAAAGGCATCAAATGCAGAAAAGCGGCCTGGTGGGGATCTTAGGGCCCAGTTGCATGATGAGGGTATTCACATAAAGGGGTGCCAAGTATAAGGTGTCTCAGTCCAAGTGGGTTGAAGAGGGTATTTGTGTGAGGAAGAGGATGCTGGCCAAGACAGGATATTAGTTAGATACAGAAGGAACGATCAAATAAGTATATAAAACTAACAGGAGCCAGGTTTCTCACTGTCAGAGGAAGGGTGACACAAATAAGGAAGAGAATTACACTGAAATGTATAGTTTTAGATTGAAATTGACAGTATTGCTATGAACTCATGGTTTTCAACATACATATGATGGATATGTAAATAAATATAGATGCATATGTGAATGTACTTTGTATATATGTGTGTATATATATTTACAGTGACACACCAATAGCAAAGAGCACCCAAATCTTGGCTTTTAAATATCATTCTTGAGCTCCTTGGAGAAATGGATAATTCCAGGGCTGAAGGAGGAAAAGAAAGTACAATGTGATCCTGGAATATCTTGTTATGCCAGAAAACATGGACACACTCAAAAACGGTGGGAGGGACTTCCCTGGTGGCGCAGCGGTTAAGAATCTGCCTGCCAATGCAGGGGACACGGGTTCGATCCCTGGTCTGGGAAGATCCCACATGCTGCAGAGCAGCTAAGCCCCGTACGCCACAACTACTGAGCCTGTGCTCTAGAGCCCACGAGCCACAACTACTGAAGCCCACGTGCCTAGAGCCCGTGCTCTGCAACAAGAGAAGCCACCGCAATGAGAAGCCTGTGCACCACAACGAAGAGTAGCCCCCACTCTCCACAACTAGAGAAAGCCCGTGAGCAGCAATGAAGACGCAGTGCAGCCAAAAATAAATAAATAAATAATGGTGGGAACATTTCAAGAGGGTGCAGAAGCCAGCTATAAGGAATTCCCACTGGCAAAATGAGACAGTTAGGCATCAAAATAAACCTAACAACGGACTGTAAACCACAGAATACCATAGAAAACTGAGTTCATTATACAGATATAAATAAACTAGTTAATTGAACGTTTTATAAGGAATGGGCTATTTACACAATTTCTAAGTATTTCTCAATAAAATAATCATTAATTACAAAGAAAAAAAGTGTAACTTTACATTGGAGAAGTATAGAATATACCATCTTAAAAGAAGGATCAAATGAACAAACAGAATGAGAGAAATAGAAATCACAAGCTATGTAAGGATGCAGGGAGAAGAACATAGCAGCACTCCAGTGATATTCCTGCTAAGGATGCATTACCTAAATCTAATCATGACGAACCTTCACACATCCTCAGATTGACCCACAGTCTATCAAATAACTGGCCTGTGATCTTCAAGTGTCAAGGTCATGAATTCAAGCAAAGACAGAGGGATTGCTCTACACCCAAATGTGGCTTGCTCGATCACCCAAATGATTCCAAACTGGATCCTCTAACTGCAAAGAACGGAATTGGGACAATTGGTGAAATCTGAATGGGATCTGAGGATTAGATGCCAGTTAATGAAACAATTCTAATTTTCTGCTTTTGATGGTTGTATTCTAATGAGGTAGGGGAATGTCTTTGTTTATAGGATTCTGGGGGATAGGGTCTGCATTTACTCTCAAATGGTTCAGAAAAAGGTTCTCTTTTAATGTACCGGCATTTTTTTCCTGTAAATCTATGGTTGTTTCAAATTTTTAAAATGATAACAATTTTTGTATGAGAGTTTCTCACAATACAATTTGTTATTCTCCCAATAATAATTACTGAATGCAAACAGTAATGCAGTAATAATTCTGATTGCTTTTACAATCTCTGAATTTTAATAGATGTCAGAGATTTTTACCACCCTAGAGAATTTCTATAAAATTCAATTATTTTTCCAGCTCATTTTATATCGTGCTGTGATGTGTTTACACATTGTACCCTGGGACCTAAGGATAATATTGAAAATCAACCGTTAACAAAATGAAATGTAAGCCCTGTGACAGCATATATCATTCTTATATTTGGTTTCAAATATGCCTATTTAATTCCAGTTTAGAGTGAAATCAGATAAAATGAAAATTCTGTTTAAGTATTCTCCATAAGTTAACTGAGTCCCCAAAGCGATTAGTCACACAGAAATTTTAATTAGTTTGATGAAATCTGCCTTTCAAGCAGTTGGAAATTTGGAGATCCAAGAAAATGATCTGTTGGTTTTTTCCTTCTAAAAAACCAAACCAAAGCAAAACAAAACCTGAGGAATTAAAAACCTTTGTCTGAGAGGAGCAGAGAATGGACTCCCTGCCAGCACAGTACAATTTGTATGCAACCGTGTTCCTCCACAGTTATCTCTGTTTTAATGTGCGTGTGGGGTTCTGGATTGCAAAGTGGCTAAAGTATGCATGATACTGCAATGTGAATAATGGTATTAATGCAGACAATACGGATTATTGACATTATATTTTACATAAAACCAGATAAAACAATGGGCCTTGCATATAAATCTGTGCTGAAAAGGCACAGCCTTATCACATTACCATTGATCAGTGTGAATTTCCTTTCCAAAGCAGAGTTCCAACCAGGGTCTGCAGCCAAGTTCTTTTTTATGTGTATGCAAAGACTTCATTTCAGACACCTTAGGCTGGAGCAGCATGTAAATTGTCAGGAAAAAATATCGCTAGCCTGGAGCTACCAATAGAGCCGGTTGTACAGCCAAATGTGCAGATTTGGCAAACCAGCTGTTTTCCCTGCTCAAGGAATTTTCATGTCGTGCTCCTGCTAAGCAAATCAAATAAGCATTACATCAGCGGCTTTTATACTGCATTAAAACCTGAGGCTTTTGTGGAGATTTAAACAAAGGTTACTCTATATTTTCTCTTCTGATGATGAGTATTTCTCTACTTTTTAAAAATGTACAAGTTCCAGATAGTGAGAACAGCAGACACAAAGTTATCCCACATATCGGGGATTTTAACTATGATAAAAACAGAGGGAGAGGGAGAGACTAAGGCAGAGAGAAGGATTGAGCAGGTTGCAAGAACATAATGTTGTTTCTTTTGTTTCTAGAGTAACAGATCCGTGAGGACAGTGATTTCTGTCTCTTTAGTTCACTATCAATATTAATTAATGAATGAATTAATTCTATCAGTATTGTTAGCACATGGAAAACTGCCTGGCAGACTTTAGAATTTGAAAGTGCTAATTTTTAGGCTAGAAAGAAGTGAATTATGTGAAGTTCTCACCACGCGTTTAGATCATCACTCAACTTCGGAGAAGGTTAATTTTGAGAGGATGAATCCTTGTAAAATGAAAAAGGAAATCTCCTCTCATGCTCTGAGAATATGACTACAGTCTGTGAGAATATGACTTTCTGGTAGAGTTTCCAGTCAGGTCAGAGGACAGTCCAGACCAGTTTCTTAGAGCATCATTCATTCATTTAATATATACTTACTATGTATCTGCTATGTGTCAAGCTCTGTAATATGTGCAGGAGAATTAAACATTTATGGATAATGTCCCCATCTCAGGAAGCTCAGTGAGGGTAACTGAAAGAAAGAGATTCTGCAGTACAGTACGGTAAGTATTATGAAATGTGAAGGGTGTGGCCTTTGACCAGGTGATGCTAGCATTCATAAGGAATAAGCATCAAATAATACGAGATGGGTTTAACAAGACAGACAGACAGAAAGGAAGGCTGAACAGTTATGGTACTACAATTATGAAAGCCCTCAGGTATGTTTTCTAAGTGATAGGACAGTTTCTGTCTTTATTTTAATCATTTGGGTTGAGCTCACTGTCTTCAGGCTTTGGCTTCTACCTGCCTGAAACCCTTGTCATTTAAAACTTATTATTTTACAGGCAATTTTTTTTTTTTAACAGTCACTGTGCTAATCTGGGTCCTTGTAGCAAATCACTAAACTTGAAATGGAGTAAAACTGTTGGAACACCACCTAACATTTGTTTCAGCTGATAGAAATATTATAGTGATTTTTATCTGTTTGTTAATTGCGGTTAATTCTCTTTTGGTAACTACTGCTTTCTTCTTTATTTTTCCTGATAATTTGCTAATAGCACCTAATTTTATATATAGATATTAAAGGAGATACACACACATGTACAGATTTACATAAGGTTTATATGTGTAAATTTATGTGTACATTAATTGTTGCTTAATAAAGAATTTGACTGACCTTTGTCCTTGGTTACTTGGAGAAAGGCTATAAATCCTTGGAACTTCCCAAACAATAAGTGTCTCTGTTATTCATGAGCCCCTTGGATCACACCTCAGTTGATGCTGAAGAGATGACTCAGAATGGGGGGTGGTCATCAGAAAGATCAACCTTTGCTTACAGGATGCGGGCTTTGAGCCAGCCCAGCCTCCACGTAGGGGTGGAAGTGGGGGGCTGGAGATTGAGTTCAGGTGCATAGCCAATGATTCCATCAATACTGTTTTTGTAAATGAAACTGCACAAAAAAGCGCTTAGTGGAGCTTCTTGGCGATGAACATGTCAGTGTGCTAAGGGAGTGACATGCCCTGATTCCATGGGGAGAAGGCATGGAAGCTCTGCACTGGGGATCCTCCTAGACATCACCCTATGTGACTCTTCAATTGGCTGATCCTAATTTACATCCTTTATACTAAAACTGTAACTGTAAGCATAGCACTTTCCTGAGTCCTGTGAGTCCTATGAATGAATTATTGAACATGGGGAAGGATCACAAGAAATTCCTAGTTTTGTAACCGGTTGATCAGAAGTACTGGTGGCCTGGGGACCCTCAAAATCACTGCTGGCATCTAAATGAGGACAGTCTTATTGGGGACCATGCCCTTTAACCTGCGGTAGTCTGATGCTAACTCCAAGTGGGTTAGTTTCAGAATTGAACCGTAGTGCTTCAGTCTACATTACCTGAAGGATGAAGGTCTGAAAACATGAATGACACACAGGATTCTAAGATAATGTCTTGTTGTAATGCCCGATATTTTACATAACTTTTTTTTAAAGTTATCAAGATCCTTTGAGAACAATGTACAATGCCCAGACTGGCTCTGTCCATGGTACAGATTTACAGTCAATGCCCTTCTCTTTGTATTTAAATGTTATTACAAAGTCATTTTGTTGTTCATCAATTGATACATATGTAAGGCCCCAGAGAAAGTGGTCAGTACATAGGCAGTGCTCAACTCATGCTGGCTTTCTTCTCACTCGACCCTCTTGATAACTGAAAGCATCTCTTAAAAGGCATCTCTGAATAGGCACACACTCTGAAAAGGTAAATCCTTTGGTGATGAAGAAAAATTCCCCTTTTAAATACGTGCTGACAATATAGTCCCCTCAGTGGAGGACCCCAATCAGATCAGAGGCGTTGTTATCACCATAGAGACATAGTGTAAATGGATTTATCTGCATTCTCATTTCTGCTCTCACTCTGAGCCCCACAGCCCTACATCCAAAGGAAAACGAGTATTTTTCTGGCACTGGGATCAGGAATTTCAGAACTTATTTTATGAAGCCATTAGTGCTTCACCAACAAATGAAAGAACAGGTGTTAAAGACATGGGTTTTGGGCAGGAGGAAGGTATTTGGGATTAACACACATGAATACGGATAGGGTGGTAAATTATGACCAATGTCTGGGGAAGGACTTTAGCCATTATTTGGATTACGTTCTCTTTGTATTAGAAGACATTTCTTTTATGAACAAAAATTGGTTTCTTTGGAATTCTCCTTGCCCTGATTTCTTTCTGTCTTTGGGGCTTCTACTCATCTGCATGATTGGCCTAGAGAACAATTTATCATCCCTCTTTTACACATCTGATTTCCTAAAGGTCACCTGGCAAGTCAGGGATGACATTGGGCATATTCTCTTGGGTAGCTTCTAATAATTGCACTTCCTCCCCAATGCTTTGGGTGTCTGGCACATTTGTAATTGACAGAAGGATAACAATGCAATCTGGCTGGTTTCCAAGGCCACCCTCAAACAACATTGTTTGGGTATGGGGGTGGTTAAACTGCCCATATCCACTCCTTAGCCTCAGGAAATGAAAAAATTAAAAATCCAAAATAAAGAAATTTTCTAATTGGACCATTATTTGTTTCTTTAATTTAAAAAATGTGCATTTAATTAACAATGAAACTTTATAAGCAAGCTGATAAGAAACCTGAATGCTACTTAAACTCTTTCCAGCTATCTTTACAAATGCCCAACCTGTTTCTGTCTGTGATACCTTATCTTTGCACAAGTGCTTTGTGCACAGAGAACTCTGGTTACAGATTAAAGCTAGTTTCTGAGCGGTGCTTAACCAGGCTCACCCAGGAAAAGTGCCTGTTTCTGGAATGATGCAGGGATGCCAAAGTGGAAAGAATATCACCTGTCACATCTCTGATTAGAGTAGGGGAAAAGTATCAATGTTCCTCTTCTTTAAAATGTGGAAAAAAATAAGAAAGGCGACATTTCATCAGCAGCAGGTGTCAGGTAGTTAATTTACTAACAGACTCAGGAGATTTTGCGATTGCCTTTGTACATCCCTTGGCAACCTTGTATTTGCCTACTAAAAACCACAAAACTTTCTGTTTTAATATCAAGGGTTTTTGTTTTTAAAATATAAATTCGAGGTGTTATGATGATGAAGAAAGAATACTTATTCTGCTTCTGAAACAGAGCAGATAATTAAACAGTGTAGATCTTTTTTTAATTTAATTTTATTTATTTTTTTATACAGCAAGTTCTTATTAGTCATCCATTGTATACACATCAGTGCATACATGTCAATCCCAAACTCCCAATTCATCCCACCACCACCCCCACTCCCCCACTTTCCCCACTTGGTGTCCATACGTTTGTTCTCTACATCTGTGTCTCAATTTCTACCCTGCAAACCAGTTCATCTGTACCATTTTTTCTAGGTTCCACATATATGTGTTAATAAAGGATATTTGTTTTTCTCTTTCTGACTTACTTCACTCTGTATGACAGTCTCTAGATCCATCCACGTCTCTGCAAATGACCCAATTTTGTTCCTTTTTGTGGCTGAGTAATATTCCATTGTATATATGTACCACATCTTCTTTATCCATTCGCCTGTCGATGGGCATTTAGGTTGCTTCCATGACGTGGCTATTGTAAAGAGTGCTGCAATGAACATTGGGGTGCATGTGTCTTTTTGAATTATGGTTTTCTCTGGGTTTATGCCCAGTAGTGGGATTGCTGGGTCATCTGGTAGTTCTATTTTTAGTTTTTTAAGGAACCTCCATACTGTTCTCCATAGTGGCTGTTATCAATTTACATTCCCACCAACAGTGCAAGAGGGTTCCCTTTTCTCCACACCCTCTCCGGTATTTGTTGTTTGTAGATTTTCTGATGATGCCCATTCTAACTGTTGTGAGGTGATACCTCATTGTAGTTTTGATTTGCATTTCTCTAATAATTAGTGATGCTGAGCAGCTTTTCATGTGCTTCTTGGCCATCTGTATGTCTCTTTGGAGAAATGTCTATTTAGGTCTTCTGCTCATTTTTTGATTGGGTTGTTTGTTTTTTTAATATTGAGCTGCATGAGATGTTTATATATTTTGGAGATTAATCCTTTGTCCATTGATTCATTTGCAAATATCTTCTCCCATTTTCAGGGTTGTCTTTTCGTCTTGTTTATGGATTCCTTTGTTGTGCAAAAGCTTTTAAGTTTCATTAGGTCCCGTTTGTTTATTTTTGTTTTTATTTCCATTACTCTAGGAGGTGGAGCAAAAAAGATCTTGCTGTGATTTATGTCAAAGAGTGTTCTTCCTATGTTTTCCTCTAAGAGTTCTATAGCGTGCGGTCTTACATTTAGGTCTTTAATCCATTTTGAGTTTATTTTTGTGTATGGTGTCAGGGAGTGTTCTAACTTCATTCTTCTACATGTGGCTCTCCAGTTTTCCCAGCATCACTTATTGAACAGACTGTCTTTTCTCCATTGTATATCCTTGCCTCCTTTGTCATAGATTACTTGACCATGGGTGCATGGGTTTATCTCTGGGCTTTCTATCTTGTTCCATTGTTCTATATTAACAGTGTAGGTCTTAAAAATTAGAACTTTTTGTTTGTTGAAAGTTTGGGTAAAAGATAAGTATACAAATTTAATTAATTATATTTCTTTGAAATTTGTTTAATTGTAATATATAATATTCAAACAGCTTTTCAAACTTAGCAAAGTACTTTTATATTTTAACTGTTATCCTAAATATGGTAGATTGCATGACTGGTCCTAATTCTCCACCCCTCCTGGTATGCATGCTGGCCTATATGCACTTTGCCATGTGACTCTGCGGTGGCTCTGACTTAGGCCACGTGACTTGCTCTGGCCGATAGAATGAGGCTGGAGTGAATACATGCCTAATCTGTGCCTAGACCTCAGGAGGTCTTGCGGGTTTCTGCTTGTGCTCTTGCGCTTCAGCTACCACCACGAGGAGGACATTCCTAGACTAGTCTGTTGGTTTCAGAAGATAGCTGAGGGACATACAGAGCAGAACTGACCCACAAAGCTCTCCCAACCAAGCCAAACCGAAGGAGTTCTCAGTTGCCCTGCAACTACAGGAACTATAATAATAAATAATTGTTCTTTTAACCCCCTGAGTTTGGGGATGGATGGCTATGTAGCAATAGCTAAGAGATTCTGCAGTATAATAGGCTGGAGTGTTGCACTCTTCATGGTTTACTGAGGACAATACAGAGAGCCTAAATAGTTCAATGGCTTACTCAAACTCACATGCAAATCAGCATCACATTGGGCTTAAACACATCTCTTGCTTTCAAACCCCCATGTTATTTTTACTCTGAAAACATTCTCCTTACCAGGTCTTGTGCCCTGTTCTCTGTAAGTACACCTCTTGTGCAGAGCATAAAACCCAATGATTGAATGGAACACTTAATTTCGAAAATGGCTGAAAAAGAAGTGAGTCATGGAAGGGTGGTGAAGGCTTTAAACATTACTCGGTTTTTACCCAAATTTAACACTTTTCTGAGCTGGGATCAAGAGCGATTAAGCTTGAAAGGATGAAGACAGGCCAACCTCCTATTTAGTATATTCATCTTCATTGCCTGGGGTTTAGAAAGTCCCACGCAACTGGAAACATTAATTAAGTCTGCTCTTGTAAGAAATTCTTCTAGGCCCTCTCTAAATGCCACATATAAAGCTTTTATAAGAGACAACCAAAGATAAAGATCTGAGACAAACTGAGGCAACCTATATTCATACATGGAAGAAAAAATTCATGCAATAGAGTACTGAAAAGCCATCAGATTTCAACTTCTATCTGGGCATCCTTTATGTTTGGCAGATGGAAAGAGATTGTTGTTTTATTTCTTTTTTATTCTATTTTTGCTTTTCTAGGGGAATGTAGAGAGGCAGACTCTGTTACTTATTTCCCATAGAGGTCTTTAGGGACACATTTAGAGACTAAAACCAATACTTATAATATATTTTTATAATATATTATAATATATTTATAATATTTATTTTTATATTTATATATATTATATATATTTATATTTATAACATATTTATAATATATCTTATAATAATATCTATAATATAATAATATTATAATATAATATAATATAATAATATATATTATAATATAATATATATAATATAATATATATAATATATATTATATATATTATATATAATATTATATAATATAATAATATTTATAATATATCTTATAATAATTTATATATATATTTATAATATAATATATTTATAATATATCTTATAATATATTTTTCAGATGCAGCTAACTGAGCAGGCCCCAGTGGAAGGCTTTTAATAATTGGGCTTCCAAAACTGTGTGTGCACTGACAGGTAATATTCATGCACATAAATTTGACAATAATAATCTCATTGCTCTCATATTTCAACTACCATCTACATGCTGATGACTCTCAACTTTTTAAATCTAGCAGAGTCCTCTTCCCTGAATCTCAGCCTTCTATATTCAACTACTTTTTCAGATACATGCAAGTGAATGCCCCAGGGCACCTCAAAATTAACATAGGCAAATCTAAATGTATCATATTCCCCTTACCACCTTTTCTTCCTGGATCCCCTGACTTAGTTAATTGCCTCACTATCTACCCAGTCACCCAAATTATCATTCCAAGTATCATCCTTGACTCATCCTATTTCTATATCTTCACATTCTATGGGCACAATGCTCTATCAGTTTTACCCCATAAGTATTTCTGAAATCTGTCTCCTCATTTACAATTCCTGGCTTTCCGACATTTCGCAATCGAAGTATTGTGCCTTCTGTCTTAAACCCCTGAATCTCTCTTTAAATGAAAGCTGACCAAGTAGCTCTCACAACTGAATGGCTTCCAATAATAATCTACTTAATAAAATCCAAGCTTATTAGCATGGTCTTATAGGGCCTGAGTAGTGTGGTCACTGCCTCTCTCAAAGGCTCATCTATACAGAGTGGACTCTAGAAGCTGACTGGCTGCTTATTCCGGCTTCACTACTCTCTGCTTATGCAAACTTGAGTAAGTTTCTCAACATCTTTGTGCCTCAATTTTCTTGTCTATTAAATGGGATTATAATACTGCTTATCTCAAAAGGTTGTTATGAGCATTAAATGAGTTAATATGGTAAATAACTTAGAATATTACCTAATACAGAATAAGCCCTCCATAAATGTTTCTCAGACCCCAAATTTCTGCTTTAAACATTCTGATCTACCTGTCACTTCCTCCATGTACCAGGTCACATTCTATGTTCATGCCCTTCCTTAAGCTGTTTCCTTTGTCTGTATCAAAGTTCTCCTTCCTTTGACTATCTCCAAACCACGCTTCATTTGATCATTAATTGAATCAGTTATTCATGCATTCATTCATTCAATGAAGTATAATTTCTTGAGCAGTGACTCTTTGTTATGCAAGCAGCATACAAAGGTGACCACAAAAAATATGGCACTCTGGCTTCAAGGAACTTGTGGGTAGTTGGGGTTGGGAGATGGATAAACACACAATCATAGTCACTTAATTAGAAGATAATGTGTGTGTGTTGAAGAAAAGACCAGAGAATATAGAAACATATTTGAGAGGAAACTGTATTTGACATATGCAATTTTGAGGAAGTATTTCAGGTAACCCATCCTCCAGGAAATTGTCCCTGAAAAGGTTAGCTTTTTCTACCCTGCATTCTCAGAGCACACCTGGTATATTAGTCTGCTTGGGCTGCTATAACAAAATGCCACAGACTGGGTGGCTTAAACAACAGACATTTATTTCTCACAGTTCTGGGGGCCGGAAGTTTAAAGTTCAAGGTGCTAGCCAATTCCTGGTGAGGCCTCTCTTCCTGGATTGCAGACAGCCACCTTCTCACTGTGTCCTCACATGGCTGAGAGGGGGCAATCTCTCTCTCTCCCTCTTATTATAAAGCCACTAATCTCACCATGAGGGCCCTACCTTTATGACCTCATCTAACACCAATTACCAAAGGCACCATCTCCAAATGTCACATTAAAGATTAGGGCTTCAACATATGAATTTTGAGAGGACACAATTCAGTCCACAGCACCTGGTTAGCCTACCCCAGAGAACTCACCTTAAGTGATCAAAAATGTCTGTTTCTTTTTCTACTCTCCCTTTTTAACTACAGTGACTTGAGGACAAGCACCACATCTTTATCCATTGTTTTCTGTCCCCGTTAGCCAAGAATTGTTCTCATAGGTTGTTTGTTCTTCATAGTTGCAGCATGTACATGAGTAAGTGGCAGATTTCCATAGGATTCCTATGCCCTATGTTAATCATGTCCAGATAGAAAGTGTTAAAGACATAGCACCACTGAAATGGGGTACTATAATTTCACACCTGCGTGAAGTTAATTGTCTCAGTAATAGCTCAAAAGACATAAGACAAAAAAAGAAAGATCTAACCTAAGACATAAGCAACAGTTTGCTGAGGTTTCTGAGAAAAAGCTTACTTCCTTCTTATTTATTTATTTATTTAATTTATTTATTTTTGGCTGTGTTGGGTCTTCGGTGCTGCGTGTGGGCTTTCTCTGGTTGTGGCAAGCAGGGGCTACTCTTCATTCGGTGCGCGGGCTTCTCATTGTGGTGGCTTCTCTTGTTGCAGAGCATGGGCTCTAGGCATGTGGTCTTCAGTAGTTGTGGCACGTGGGCTCAGTAGCTGTGGTTCACAGGCTGTAGAGCACAGGCTTCAGTAGCTGTGGCGCACAGGCTTAGTTGCTCTGCGGCATGTGGGATCTTCCCGGACCAGGGCACAAACCTGTGTCCCCTGCACTGGCAGGCAGATTCTTAACCACTGTGCCACCAGGGAAGTCCCAAGCTTGCTTCCTTAATAAAGGAAATCAATGCAACTGGTTCTACCCCATTCCCTTTTGTCTTCTTTTTGGTGTGAAGGTGGAAATGACATCTAACAATCATCTTGAGAACTGGAAGAGCTAGGCTTGAGGGAAAGGCCAAGGGAAAAGTGCATCATCATCCTAATAGCACTGAGCTATTGAACCAATCCCTAACTACAATATCTGGAATTCGTATTATATAAGAAAAATAAACTACTGTTCACTTAAGCCAATGTAGTTTGACTTTTGTTCCTTACAGCTAATGCACTTCTGATTCCTCTTTCCAACCTGCTCATATAACACATTGTTTTTGCATTATTACCATAGCTACGTTGCATCACAAAATAAACTATCATTCTCTCCAAACTCTCACATGTGTGGAAATAACTAGATCATCTTCATATTCCTATCTCACATGCACTTTGCATATGGTAGACAAAATAAAAGTTGCATAGATGTGAAATGGGTGAAAATGTCTCCTGTTCTAAGGGATATTTACCTTTGAATAAGTCTCTATAGGAAAACTTACTATAAAGAAGAATCCTTCATAATATTAAATTGGTATCCTACAGTATCCAATCTAGTGACATCATAGGAACTCAGCAAATATTTCAGTATTCAAAACTAAGAATAAAATATCTCTATAACCTCATCTCCCAAAGATGGTCACATTTGTTTTAGTGTATTTCCTTATAGTATTTTTTCTCTGGATACACAATATATACGTTTTTCATCTGTAACATCAAAATGTCATCCAATTAGGATCCTATTGTATTTACTGTTTTGTAAACTACCTTTTAAGCAGAATCATTCATTGTGAATATTTTTCATGACATGACATTCTTTAACAACCTAATTATAGTAACTCATATGAGTTTGTTTGTGCTTTCTTTTTTTTTTTCTTAAGAAATGAGGGAAGAACTGGGGATCATTATCTTTTTTAAAATTTATTTATTATATTTTTATTTATTTTTGGCTGCATTGGGTCTTTGTTGCTGCATGCGGGCTTTCTCCAGTTGCAGTGAGAGGGGGCTGCTCTTCGTTGCTGTGCGTGGGCTTCTCATTGCGGTGGCTTCTCTTGTTGCGGAGCACGTGCTCTAGGCACACGGGCTTCAGTAGTTGTGGTTCGGGCTCTAGAGCGCAGGCTCAGTAGTTGTGGCACATGGGCTTAGCTGCTCTGCGGCATGTGGGATCTTCCCGGACCACGGCTAAAACCAGTGTCCCCTGCACTGGCAGGTGGATTCTTAACCACTGCACCACCAGGGAAGACCATGAGTTTGTTATTTAGCTGCACATAATTAACTTATCTGTTGGATATCTAGGTTGCTTCAGTCCTTCTTGCCGTAATGCCTGTAGCGGTTGTGTGTTGCTTTCATTTCCTCCCTAGTATTATTTCTTTTGGGGCGCTGCCATTCCCTTAATTCTGGAGTGATGTCAGTCACAATCTATTGCCCATCCCTGGCTATGGTGACCTTGAATTAATTAATATTTAATTTTTTGGAGAAAGCAATTGGTCTAATATTAAGACTATAACTCAGGTAAAATCAGAGCCCTTTTGGGGATTTCTATGTAGATGACGGGGATGAGTGGGTAAGGTGGGGAAGCTATCACTTTTCCTTAGTGTTACTCACTTATGTTGATGTGGGCCATTAGTTCTCAGAAGCTAGCTTCCAAAGCACCTTGGGAGAAACCTACCTATGGTTAGGGAGAATAAGCATAAGATAACAGTGGAGACTGGTTGAGAAGTTAACGAAGAGAGAAAGAGCACTAAGTTTCTGGATCAAGCTGTGCCTGAAGCTATTCTACTTCTGGATCTCTCAGTTCTAGGAGCCAATGTATTCTTCTGCTTTTATTATTGTTATTTTCACTTAAACTAGTTTGGGCAGGCTTTCTGATAACACCTAAGTAATAAGTCTAATAGAGTAGTCTGCTAAATTCTTCATGAACAAATGAGAATCTCTTCATCTCATTTTTATGGCATTATAATTTTGATGTACAACTGGTAACTATATATTTTTAATATGATAGTCATGTCCTGAAAGAAACCTGGAAAATACATGGTTCACGTGTTGTATTATGTTTTATACTGACTTTTCAAAATGGAATAGGTTTTACTTCTACCTACCACTCTTTCAAGAGCCTGTTTACTTCCTTCAGATGAGCACAGCACATGGTAAGTGTACAACAGAATCGTGATGAGATTATCAAACGATTGGATTTGCTGCACGAGGAGCCCCAAGAGTTTCTTTTTAAAGGTACATTGACTCCCTCAGGTTATGATCAAACACTATATCAAACACTTTGAAATACCGTTCTCTTTGGTCTTCCAATTTTATATGGTTATAAAAAACTTCATTGTGTTTGTTGCAATTTTTTAGCATGAAATGTAAGCTGAACTTTAAGAACATGAATTTTGCTTCCAGGGAAGGAACTATAAAAGTCCCATTGACTTTTATAGTCCCATTTAAACACAGATGATGGAACTACTTGCTAGGTTTTGGGGTTTGAATTCCAGGTATCCACACAAGTTCTGACAGTTCTGACAGTTTGACAAAATCATAATTTGAAGGTGTTAGAAAGTTTTTGGCCATACAGGATCATATTTAAGATGGTAAAGATAACATTGCAGGCCTCAGAAAAGAAGGAAAAGGCTTTCATGTTGTACTTTGTTCCTCCATCACTAAATAGTGCTTGTCACGTTTTTTTTTTTTCTCTATATCATCCTAGAAACTCTCCAGCTTTCCTGAGAATGTCCAACTTCTGTATGGAATTAAATAACAGCCAAAGGAAAAAAACATAATGTTTAGGTTTAGTCATAAAGTTTAGGTCTGTTTCAATATCAGAATCATCAGAGTCCCAACAGCTAATTAATGAGGCAGGTGTCGAAACTAAGGCAAAGCAAATGACTAAAACAAGGCAGCTGGCAGGATACAATAAACTACAGTAAGTCCCCTACATACAAACGAGTTTTTTTCCAAGAGCGCATTCCTAAGTTGGGTAGTTAGGTACCCAACTAACACAATCGGCTATATAGTACTGTACTATAATAGGTTTATAATACTTTTCACACAAATAATACATACAAAACAAACAGATACAAAAAATAAAGAAAAGATTTTTAATCTTACGGTACCTTGAAAAGTACAGTACAACAGCTGGCCTACAGGGTCTGGCATCGAGTGAACAGGCAAGAAGAGTTACTGACTGGAGGAGGGAGAGGAGGTGGGAGATGGTAGAGCTGAAGGATCCTCAGCAATAGGAGATGGAGGGCAAGCTGCAATTTCACTCACGTCTGACACTGATGGCACAGGTTCTGGTTCCTTGCTGGATTCAATTCTATCTACCCTCTTGAAAAAACGATCCAGTGATGTCTGGGTAGTAGGTCATTTTTTCTCATCATAGGTCACACTGTAGCACTGCATCGCATTCTGAACGACTGCTGCAACATTTGTGTACCATTCTCTGTTAGGGTCCAGTGCCTCATAAACTAACAGTGCCTCCTCAAATAAAGAAAATCCCCTTGCCATTTCCTTCATGGTGAATCTCTTCGGTTCTTCAGTTACTTCTTCTTCCTCTTGTCTCTCTTCTTCCTTTCTCTGGGCCTCCAATTCATCAGGTCTTCATTAGTAAGCTCCACATTTACATCTTCGAAAGTTTGCAACTTGAAGGTTTGTATGTAGGGGACTTACTGTATTATAATTGTTCCACTCCTTTACAGCACACTGACCAATATGCCCATCAACTATATCATCTTTTCTTCTTTAATGAGTTTATTTGGGTATATGCCTTTCTGTCTGATATTCTACTTTATTTTCTGATATTCTATAGTTCGTTATAACTGAATCAAATATGCTATTGTTAAGCATCCCCTTGTAGGCTGCTATAAGTGTAAATCCAGAGAGAGTCCATGCTTGAAGGAAAACCCAAGCCCTACAGGGGCCAAGCAGGTGCCTGCAATCTCAGAGGAAGACCATCCTTGCCTCCAATGGCATGAATCAAATGGGAACCCCAGAATTCTTCTCCCTGCTGGCAAGGGTCCCCTTTATCCCTCTTTTCCCTCAATGCTAGCAGCCTCTTCACCCCTCTGCCTTGGGATCACTGGGGCTAATCACTATGCCTTTTGCCCGGGTTAGGTTGACCATCACAAGATGTCCATGTTTCCCACATTGTTGCTCATCATCCAGGCTCCAGACTCTATTCCCACTGCCTTTTGTGACTTTTATTCCTACCTCCGCATCTCCTAAAACCCTTTCATGGAGCGCCGTGAAACTCTAGGTCAGTCATCAGCAAACATATTCTCAGCTTCATCAGCAAACATCCGCTTCTTCTTGCTCATAGAAATCTGCTCTCCTCTGATGGCACCATTTTCCTTTTCATTTTCAAGGGGTGACTCTTTTCCCTCCTCCAATTCTCCTGTCATAGCACCTGGAGGCAGGATAGATGGCCCACTGCTCTGCACTGACACTTCAGACCATTCTTTCTTGAATCTTAAACATTCAGCTTTGAATCTTATCTCATACAATATTCCTCTTTATGTTCCATCCATCCTCTTTCTTTAGAAAAGTTTTCTTCTATTACGCTCTCACTTTCTTCAACACTACTGGTGTCATAATTCTTGATAATTTCTGTAGCCACACAGATGATTTTCCGATGCGCTCCTCCTAAATTCTTGGCCTCTGCTCCAGTGATTTTGTCCTACTCCCTATCCCAGGGCCTCTATGTCATTGGCATATTCTTGACCATGTTATTTACCATTAATGGCACTACATTCCATTCTACTTTTCAGTTCCCGTCTTGTAGAACCTAGGCTCCAATAATACTCAACCCCTCCTAAATATCTAATGAATTGATCCCACCAAGTTTTCATTGTTCTTCACTGCCTCCTCACTAAATCTTCTCTTCCCTCTACATTCTGTTTAAATTTCATGGTCAGTTACTATTTTCTCTTATGAGTTAACCTACTGCAATCATTTCCTTGCAACTGCATCACCCCGCTCTACTCTCTTGACAAAACCACATTGCTGGTTAAATTCACATCTTTGGGTACTTAATACCTCCACCAGCACTGCTGAAATTGGCTGGAGAAGACACAAAATATTCTGATTGATGTCAGTTTTAATTCACCAAAATCCTCAAGGTGGTCCCAAATCATTCCCATAAACATACTGATATGTTGCCATTTATCCCATGTCAAAGAAAATTATCTCCCTTGATCCCACTTTCCCCTGAAACTATCACCCAATTTCTTTTCTTCCCTTGAAAGATTAGCTATATTCTATGTGACCAGTTATTCTACATCCATCTCTCTTGCCACTACTCCAGTCAGTTTTCAGCCCCACCATTCCACCATAACTGACTTTCTGAATGCTGACAATGACCACGCTGTTACTAAATCCCAGATCACAGCTCAGTCCACATAATGTGAAATGCTCAGCAACATGTGCCACTGTTGATTTCTCTCTCCTTGAAAAGTTTCTTTATTTTGTTTCCAAGACATCTGGTTTATCTTATTTGACTCCTACCTTTCTAATCACTCACTCTCCAGTCTCTTAGGCTGGTTCCTTTTCATTTCTGCAACCTCTATATGTTGTAGGAGCCTAGGGCTCAGTCCTAGGACCTCTTCTGCTTTTGCTATCTACAGTCACTCCTAGGTGATCTCAACCAGTAACATCACTTTAAATACCTATCTCTATGCTGACGTCTCCTAATTTCCATCTCCATTATAACCTCTCGTCTGAAATCTACATTTGTATGTCCAACTGCCTATTTGATGAATGTTACATGAATGCCTAAGAGGTAAGTCCAATTTGACTGTAACTAAGCTTAAAATTGCTTCTTCACAAACTCCCTTTCCCCTTGTCAAAACTTCTCAGGGTCCTTCTTCTTGGTTAATGTCTATTCTTTTAGTTCAAGCCCAAACTTTGATATATTCCTTAACTCTTCTTTATCTCTTACACTCCATATTCAGTCTATCAGGAAATCTTATCACTTCTAACTTCAAAACATTGAGAATTCATCCTGTTCTCATGGCTCCTACAGCCACCATCCTGACCAAACCACGAGACCTAGATTCTTGCAGTAATCTACTTGGTCTTCCTGCTTCCGCCTTTGCCACATCTATTTGACACACTAGCTGGAGTGATCTCCTTACAAAGTAAGTTGGATCCTGTCAAACTTCTGCTTAAGGTTTACCAGAGTTCTCGTTGAGACCAGATTTAAAGTTCTAATGAGGACTTTCAAGGTCTTACTTTTTCTAACCCTTGTTACCTTTCTAATGTCATTATCTCAACCCTTCTCCCAACTGTCCTCTCCTCCAGCCATGAAGCGCTCTGATGCTAGACCCAGCTTAGGACTCCGGTACTTGTTGTCCCCTCTACTTGGAATGAGCTTCCCCAACCATTTGTCTGGCTCACATCCTCACTTCCTTCACAACTTGCTCAAAATTCCCCATCTCAGTAGGGCATTTCCTGACGACCTTTATTAAAACTTCCTCCAACATGTCTTGGTTAAAGTTCTTCTTTTGCATTTATCACTATCACACATGGTGCACCTTGTATTTATGTAGTTTACTGTCTCTCTCCTCCACTGGAATATAAGCTCTGCGTTGTTTTTTTCTGTTTATCATTGCCTCCCCAGTACTTCAATCAGTGTCTGACATATAGTAGGAGATTAAAAAGTATTTGTTGAACAGATAAATCCCCTTGGAATTTTATGTGGCAAGCACCAATGGAAGTAACTTAAAGTTTTTGCAGCTGTCTCTTTATTGGGTGAAGTCTGGACAAAAATGTACAAAAAACTTAGGATAGTTATCTGGACTTGAGATAAGTCTATTTTGTGCTCACCTCAATATCTCCTGGCTTCCTCTTCTATTCCTTTCCCCCTTCCTTTCTAGAGAACAGGGTGACAGGTAGAAAGTAGGTGCCATGTTCAGCTTTGCTGTGGGGAGGGGAAGTTGCATGTGCAAATGAATTTGCTTCAAACCCAACCCAGTATGTATTATAAGAGCCTGTGGAAATTATTACGGTCCAGCTACTCAGACCTGAAATCATCATCTGTCTCCTGCAGCCCTTATCCCTGTATCGACCCCACTACTGTCGACAAAAGAGATCTGCTCTGACATTTCACTCCCTTACTCAGGGTCCCCTGGATATGACCCTCATCCCAGTAAAGACAGATACTCAAAAGCATGGGTTCTTATATTTGTGTAAGCTTTTCCATAGTCAACAAATTACCCAGGAACTTTATTTGTTCAAGAATCATCCATAAGTTTGTAATGAAGTTCTTTATTAATCTCAATCTTATGAATTTTCTAAATGAAAAATTCATTAGAACTTGCACTAGTTAATGTCCTTATTCAATTATTTCCGGCTCAGTTCCTAGCATTTCCATTATGCCTTGCTAAGGAGACCACAGGGCTCCCAAATTGCTGCTGAGTGCATAGTGTTTGTATAATAAATATGATTTGAGTGCTTCAAATGTGCACTGAATTATGGAATCTCAGGTTGTAAAAAACATTAAATTATCTAGCTCTGACACTTTCTCTGATGTTCCCTTTTGAACACCTCCTGAGATGGAGCACACACTGCCTCTTGAAGAAATGCAAATATAGACCTGTTACACAACTCTTCTGTTGAGTTGTGATCAAGTTAATTTGTATATCAGGATGCACAAAATGCAGGCAACCCCAGCGGCCCAGCCCACATCACAAATCTAAACCTGCACTTGTGGGAAGCAAACTGTCAAGGAAACCCAACATACAACAATCACAATCCTCCAACTCAACTTTAGCTAGCTTACCTTACCCTAGAAAACAGAACCTGCTAGCCTTATAAGGACATCCCTTACAATCCCTCGCCAATCACCCTGTTTCCATGTTGCTTCTTCTAACGTTCTATAAACTCGCTCTTGACCCAAATCCCTCAGGGACAGTGCTCCACTGCTTGTGAGGCACTGTACTCCTCAGTCCATGGGTTGTTTTCCTTTGAATGGAGTACATCATCCTCGTTACTAAGTTCTTTTAGTTTTGCCATTTGCAGCCATAATTTCTGCCCCCCTCATTTATAATATTGATCCTAGTTTGGTTGCAGGGTAGAGTGGTGCAAGAGAAAAAGATTTGGATTCAGAATGAGATGGCCTGAGTTCAAGTCTGATTGAACTGCTTGAGAGCTTAGTTGTTTTTGGACTCTACACGCATCTGTTGAATTTCACTTTCTGAGCCCGTTGAATGAATCAAGGTAGGCTGAGTGCTTTAACAACAGACTTCAAAGTGTGCAATGGCTCAAGCTCATTAGAAGTTGAGTTCTTACTACATCACAGTACAGGGAGGGTTAACAAGTTAATGGGGCAGCGCTTTTCCACATGCTCAGTCAGGCACACAGGATGATGGGGGCTCCATTATAATTAGCATTGGTTTCCAAGGTTCTGTTGCAATTCTTCTTTATTCCAGCTAACCAGAAGAGGAAAAGCGCATGGAAACAGGCACAAAGGATATTGTGTGTGTCAGGGGTGGGGGACATACACACGTGTGTGTTTTTAAATACAGCACATGTAGAAATGGCTCCCAATTCTTTCATTAATGTTCTTTTGACTAGAACACATTCATAGGGCCACATCTAACTTCAACGGGGGCTAGGAAACATTGTCCCTTGTTGGTGGCCATTTCTGAGGGATAGCACTATGAAAAGAAAAACAAACTTTTTTAGTCTCTGCCACAGCTGCCAAATGAGACAATAATACCTCACAGGATTGAGAAGATGTGCACATGTCAGTGTTTTGTGAAATACTAGTTATTATTTTCATATTTTGCATGCAAACTAAATGAGTTCCTTTTATCCTCTGCGTAGATGCCTTAAAATGCTTAGAGTCAACCACCATATGTCTTTGAGGACCCTTTTCTCCTGGTTCAGTAGCTCTCCATTCATTTTACTATTCCCTATAGTCATCATTTCAAGGCCTTTAACAGCCACAGTTTCTTCCTTTGCACATGCTTCAAATGTGGCATCCACACCTGGGTGTAAGGCTTCGGGTTGAGCATGCACAGCATAGAGGAGACAGGGGCTGTTCCTTCTCTTGTTCAAGGCTCTGTGTCTCTTTTAATGCAGTTAATGATGGAGATAGCTTTGCAGGAAGCCTCATCACAGGGTTGATTTCTACCGACCTCACATTGAATAAAACCCTTAAGTATTGCACTGTTATGTTGCCTTGCATTTCAAAGATATTGTACTGCCTTTGGTTTGGAAAAATATCTGATTTTCATATCAATACAAAAAGCACTAAATGATCAAGAGAATCTGGGGCGTATCCCATGGGCAAAGCTTTGACAAATTTGTGTAGCCATACAGCACAGTGTCTTTGCCATCCATTGTTTTTACTGAACCAACTCTTTTTAAACAGTTTTTGTCACTGTTTGAATTTTTCTTCTTAAATTTTTATTTATGTATTTATTTAGGCCATGCGGCGTGGCACACAGGATCTTAGTTCCCCGACCTAGGATCAAACCCATGTCCCCTGCAGTGGAAGCATGGAGTCTTAACCACTGGGACACCAGGGAAATCCCTCTGTTTGAATTTTTTAATTATACAAATGTTACATTAGTACAATATCATTTTACAATAATCCAAAAATATACGTAAATACCGTTCTTGACTCTCCATTCAAATAGAATTCTGCTCCTATTTATCTATGTACATACAGATTATAAAGTTTTGTTTTTTTAAAAGATTTCAGACACATATAATACTGTGCACATATCAGTGCAATGCATTTTCATTTACCAATGTGTTTTATATACATATATATATATATATATATATATATATATATATATATATATATATA
>NW_020837966.1:22289004-22318892 GCF_003676395.1 Aethalodelphis obliquidens | reverse complement strand
ATATATATATATATATATATATATATATATATATATATATATATATATCAGTGCATATAAATCTACCTACTCTTTTTCATTAGGAATACTTGTTACATGGATATGAATAGTCCATTTAATGAGTATTCTGTTTAGAGATGTTTTGGTTTGATTTGTTCCATTACAAAAATACTGCAGTGAACCTCCTGAATTTATCTCTTCGTACACCTCTGTGATTTTCCTCTCATTTTAATGTGTCATCGCTGGGCCACGAAAATGGCACATGTCTAATTTTAAGAGGTATAGAAACACTTGTTTTGAAAAACTAATACCAATTTCCACCCTCCCGCCCAACAATATTGGAAGAGATCTGATTCCCTACAACTTTGCCAAACTTTGATATCTCTTTTAATGACCAAGATAGGTTTTCAGGTAGCCTCATCATGCCGTTCATTTTTACTACCAGTCTTTTAATGTTTTCCAATTCTGGGGAAAAAGTCATAATTTTAATTTACATTTCTTTGGTGAGCAGTGACTTAAGATCTCTTCAAATGTATATTGTCCATTGGTTTGTTCTTTTCTGTGTATAACAGGATGCTAGTTCCATGTCTATTCTTAGACTTTTGAGTTTATCCTTTTACTACATTTTGATCATTGAGGGAGGATCTGGTCTCTGTCTTGTTGTTGGTGTCTCTGCAGAGCCTAATGCAGTGTTACCCACATAGCAGATGCTCAAGGTCTTACTTCCTCCCTTCCTCTCACTCCCCATGTCTAATTTACCAGCAAATTCTGTGGGGTCCGCTCTTGAAATACATTCCAATCTGTTGTGTGCTTATTATTTCTCTGCTTTCACAAAGAATTTAATTTCCACACAAACAAGGGCTCTCTCCCTTGTGTTCATGCACTTATTCTCACTAATTAGTAAGCATTCTTATGCTCTTAGTGATATGTCTTCTGTTCTATGGCTGGTTTCACTACTTACCTTATCCCAAGTTAGGAGAGAAGAAGATTTTGGATCTAAATTTTGAAGGTAATACGAGCAAAGAAATTAATGGATTCTCTTTCATTTAGCTTCAATAAAAATACTCCTCAACATTTATCTGAGCTATAACACCCTTGTAGGATCACATTCCCACATGTGGCACTATGGAAAGCAAAATCATGGCTCCCTCCAAAGATGTCCACATCCTAAACTCTGGAATCTGTGAATATGGTACTTTATGTGGCATAAGAGGCTTTGCAGATATGATGAAGTTAAGGATCTGGAGTTGGGGAGACTGGCCTAGATTATGCATGTGAATCCAATGTAATTATAGGATTCTTATAAGAGGCATTATGGAGGGTCACAGTCAAAGAAGAAGATGTGATGATGGGAGGTAGAGTGGAGTGATTTTAGGAAGAGGCCATAAACCAAGGAGTGTAGGCAGCTTCGAGAAGCTGGAAGAGCAATGAGACAGATTCTCCTGTGGCTTCCAGAAGACACACAGCCCTGCAAACTCATTTTAGACTTCTGACTGCCACAGCAGTAAGATAATACATTTTTGTTGTCTTAAGCCAATACATTTGTGATAATTCATTACAGCAGAAATAGAAAATAATATAGGCACACACCCATTTATAAAGCATTCACAACCCAGTGTGCTGTATAGACAAGAGAGGCTGAGGGTTTTATAAAATCTCCAATTTATTTTTCAATAGTCTCACTCCTTTGTCTTCAACTGATTCCCACCAATCTTACATCAATAAGGCTGAGAACTGCTATTTCACAGGGCCTAATAGCTATGCCAATGAGTCAGGTAACAGTATATGTATTAGTCAGGATTCTCCAGAGAAACAGAACCAACAGCATGTGTATATATAGAGAGACAGATTTATTTTAAAGAATTGGTTTATGATTGTGGAGGTACAAAACTATAATCTGCAGGGTAGGCCAGTAGGTTGGAGACCCAGGGGAAAGTTGCAGTTCAAATCCACATGTAGTCTGCTGTCAGAATTCCTTCTTTTTTGAGAAGGTCAGTCATTGTTCTATTCAGGTCTTCAACTTATTGGATAGGCCCACCCACATTAAGGAGAGCAGTCTGCTTTATTCAAAGTCCACCCATTTAAATGTTAATCTCCTCCAAAAACAAAAACAAAACAAAACCAACCAAACTTCACAGAAACTGCCAGAATAACGTACAACTGAATAACTCATATTCATATTACACTGATTTTCCCCTCACTTACTAAAGTTGAACCCCAGTCACCGGTAAAGTCCTTTTCCCTCATGTCTTAGTTAAGCTTCTCTTAGTGCGTAACAATAGAAATTAGTTCTTTCTAATGGAATTTGTTGGAATAATTCTATCATTGTATTAGGAATAAAAAGAATCACTGAACAAAGCAGCTTCAGTAAGAACAAGAACTGAGACATATTCAGAGAAATTCAGCAAAAAAGACTCTGGGCTCTCTCTAAAACCCTGATAATTATGTGGGGAAGCTTCCATGACTTTGAAACTCTGACTCTTTATTCAACATTTTTAATTAGATTAAATTTAATTTTAATGTAAAGCAAATCTTATTGTCTGCCTGAATCATGTCAAACCCAGATAACAGACCACAAGATGAAGACGTTCAGAAAGCAAAGACATAGTCACAGATAGCCCAAACTTGGGTGTCAGGTCTATTCTACATAAGCACAACTCACCAAGAGAAAGGTAGCCATCTCTGAGTGGGAACTCTATTACATCAGATAGGTTTGGTGGCTGCCAAGGTCTTGCACAGATGCTCAGCAATATTTCAGTAATGACCTTGGAATGTCTGCAATGCCAGGTACTGCCATGTCAATGATGAATTGAAGTATCTGAATTGTCAAAGATAAATGATGTTCTCTTATGGTATGTGAGAAGAATGCCTCTTTCCACTTTAAAAGTTTTACTGGATATAAATGGTCTCCAAGAGCTGCTGCTTCTCCACATATCTTTCAGGCTCTACTAGCTTTTCTTTAGAACTTCCCTACCCTCTTTCCATGTGACTCATAGAAGAGATCAAAGAGATGGAACCCGAAGAGAAATCTAATGACAGTTCTTGCAGTGGTTTCATAATCATTCACTTTCTCAAGAGATCAAAATTTGTTTTGTTTTTGTTTTTGGTTTTACTGCCTGCCTTATCATCTCTTATTATGACTTCTATTCAAGCAGGCGCCAGGTCTCTTATGTAAACAGACTCCTGGGAGAATTGCTTCACCATTCAGCAGTCATTCTCAGACATGTCTGAACCCTGGTGATAGACAGTTTCCATATCCCTCGCCCCTCCCAATAATACTTCACCTTTGCCTCATGCTGCCCATTTTACAAAGTATTCCACATATGTTATCTCATTTGATTCTCAAGGTGACTCTCAGAGGGAGGCAGGCAGGATAGTTTAACCTCTATTTGATAGACTCAACAAATGTGTCTTATTCAAGTTCAGCTAGTCAGTAAGTGGGTTAGATTGGGTTCTTTTAACTTCAAATTCAGGGCTCATTCTATTCCATCGTACTGCCTCCTTTAAAGGGAAGCATGGATTAATTTATTCCCACATGAGAAGCTATCAGGACAGTGAGCAATCAGATGACATACAATGAGGATTTGCTATTTACTATGCAGAGAAGCAGGGCACTTTGCCTTGTGAACAGCAGGATTTCAATTGTTGCTCATTCTAATACCATGGTGAATACATATAATGTATAAAATAATATTAAATAATGTATTGCTCCCTGGATATATAAATACAGCATAGTATTTTAGCTACTTATAATAAAGTATCAAGGCATCCTTAAAACCTGCCCAGGAACCGAAATGAAAACACAGGGCCTATATTTTGCACAAAAATCAAAAGTCGAGAACTCTCAAATGGATACCAATGAAGCCTAATAAGTAAGGTAACCAAATTACATGCCTAGATAGTCTCACAAGCAGTGCCAACAGACTAAATGAAGTCAATAATATTGTCTGTTTTAATTATCAAAAATGATCTGAGATAACAGGAACCTTCTGAAATTATCCCAAAGTCTATAAATTGTAGTTGTGTGCCTCTCTCCCACCTACCATTTCATCTTTCATTTTGAAGGGTTCACAGAGAAGGCATGACATTTTAAAATCTCTTTTCCAGCTACAATTCATGTTGTAATCCTTTATTATATTTTATCAATAGTTCAGAATCCCACAGTTGTTGAATTGGTGAGGGCAAAGGTATCAGGCAATCTGCATGATATTTGAGTCTCATTACCAACTCAACTTTGGGAAGGCTGTGAGCCATGGAGATGGGCAGCACCTGGCAGGTAGGAGTCATTTACTACATGAGATGTAAAAAGAACATACAAGATCATACATTTTTTCGCATTCATACACACAGACTTGTGCGAGCTTGTCTTATTCCAGCATCGTATTAAAAATATCTCTGTAGTTAAGTCTAGTTTAAACTGTAACAATTCTAAGAATGCCTTGTATCTTGAAACTGTTCTCTCAGAGTTAGATTTCTTGGACATTTCCTACATAGTTTTTTTTAATCCTAGCCAGGATTGAGAACTTTGTTAATTCAGGCATCTTTATTTTTTACTTCATCTTTGTGTTTTGTATTCTACAAATACTCACATCTCTCCACACACATTTGGAAAGCATTCCATTTAATCACAGTACTACCAGTAACAACAGAGACAATAATAGCACTTATTTTAGACAGTGTTTTCTCCATGCTAAAAATTGTGCTCAACTACTTACACACATCATTCCATTTCATCTTTATGTCACCCTACGAGTTAGATTCAGTTTTACCTTCCCCACTTCAGATATGAACACTCATGCTTACAAAAGTTACCTAATTGGCCCATGGTCACACAGATAGTAAGTAACTGAGCCAAAATTTGAACTCAGATGATAAGACTGGATTCTGCAGGTTTGTACTGAACATGCCACACTTCATAAACTCACACCATTAGCGCGGTTATAGGACTCATTTAACACAGAAAACAAAATACAACATCAAGATACCCCACTATTCACCCCCTTGAAGGTGTCAACAGTTACTCCAGGTGGGAGTGGTATTTTCTATTTGTAGCACCATCAGTACTTTTAGGGAGCTGAGACAATGCAAACCCAGCCCATTTACTAGAAAATTAAGGTGTAAACCCAAGCTTTACAGGGACTGAGTTGGCTTCAGATAGGAAGAAAGGACAGCATGCATGTAGGAAAACATCATTTCAAGCCTGACCCAAGACATCTGTGTGGCTCTGAGCAAATCTATACCCCTCCCAAAGTCTCAGAGTCCCATTCAATAAATAAAAATAACTTATCAATCACCTAAAGCCCCTTCCAGCTATGTGAGTCTCTGCTTCTGTTTGGTCAATGCTGCTGGTTGACCTTTCCTGGGAATCTTTGATAGAGATGGTATAATTTTTATGCTTCACCATGTGTTTTTACTTATATAGTGATATTCTGGAGCAGTAATTCTCATTGGGGGAAGGGCACTATTTTGTCCCCCAGAGAACATCTGGCAAGATCTGGAGACATTTTCGATTGTCATGACTTAGGTGATGCTACTGGCATCTAGTGGGTAGAGTTCAGGGATGCAGCTACACATACATGCTACATTGCACAGGACTGGTCCACACAACAAAGAATTATTCAGCCCCCAAACGTCAACAGTGTTGCTTTTGGGAAACGCTGCCCTAGATTGGCATTTAATATCACTGTGCATTACAAAATGCTAAACGCATATCACTACCTTTCATCAGTGATAGCTCTAATGTCTTTTTCCAGTTCTGTTTTCTATTTGTAGGATGGTGCCAATAATGCTCTATAATTTGATATCCCTGCTGCCATTCCTAATATGTATCTCTTGGTCATATAATTATCATTAAGAATAGAAGTGCAGAAGATGAACAAGTCTATTGCTGCCAATTTTATTTTCCCTCCTAATAGTAAAGAGATAGTTAAAACTCCCTTTGCACCTTCTGTTTTTCTAAACCTGAATGTACTTTCTTTTGAAATGTGAATTCATGGCCAAAACCCACTGAGGGTTAAACATTTCTTGCTCAGAAAATTTAACACTGCAAGATATCACAATGGTGCTGATCTTAATGATACCCTATTTTATCTGCACAAAAATGAGAATCACAAGTATAAAATATCACTAGAACAAAATAACTTACGCTTTTCAATGTGTCTCTCCATTTAAAATTGGCAGCTAAAGACTCACTGTGGTTACAAGGATGAACTCAATTCTTCCAACATGAAACAAATTTCAAACAAGGTTTGCTGCGTCTTTGCCTTTCATGGAATTCATACAGACTAAAATGGAGGTTACTCATCACTGTTAGTAAAAATGAGTGCTTGGAAGAGACAGAGCAAATGTTTGAAATGTGAAACATGATGTTTATAGAGACAGAACATATTGAAAAGAGGTAATGTTCCATCAGTTGGGCAAAAAAGTCTTGCTCTCTGCTTTAAAATTTGAATCAGAATCTATAATACAAACATGTTTCAGAGATTTCTGGGAAAACTTAAATTCTAAATCTCAATTATTCCAACCTCCCTCCATTCTACAGAACCGTTCATCAGCCAGTCCCTTTGTTTTTGTTATGAATGACCATTAGTCAGGCTATTTAAAGCAACTGATGCATTCAATTGTCAGATATAAATGTCTGTGGAGAGTACCACAACTGAACCATGATTTGATTTAAATCTTTTTCCTTCTTAACCAAAATGGCAGGATTTGAAAGAGTACAAAAAGTACATCTGTTATCAGAGCAAAGGCTGAAGAAACAATTAAGAGAAAGATTAGAAGGCAAAAACACCTGCAAATAGAAGTTAAAGACCTCTAAATAAAGAGAGAATGAGACAAACGCCCTACTGCTCATTTACTCTGTTAGGACAAAGGAAACCGGGAGTTAAACAGGAAAGCAGGCAGAGCCTGAATTGAGTTTTCAAGTTGTGATATTGATTTAATCATAGCCGTCTTTTGTAAAACAAACATTTTTATAATTGGCTACCTTTTTTATCTTGCAGTGAAGCTACAGTTAGTCTTAGTTGTAAATGCAATTAAATGAAATTAAGGCATTTTCTTCAACCGTCCTTTCATTCATTAATATATCCAACAAATGCTGACTGCGTGCTATATGAGAGGCACTGTCTTAAGAGCGGAGCCTGACAGTTAGTAGAGCATGGATGTATTAGTTATATGTTGCTGCCTAATAAGTGACTCTCAAATTTAGCAGCATAAAGCAAAATAAATATTCATTATCTCATGATGGCTGTGTATGTCAGAAATTCAGGAGTAGCCTGTATGGTTCTGGCTCAGGGTCTCTATGACTTTGCAATCAAATTAGCATCCAGGGTTGTAGCATCTGAAACTTAGAGAGTGGCTGGAGAATCAACCTTCAAGATGATTCACTCCCATGGTGCTTGTTGTTGGCAAGAATCCACAGTTGCTCCACATGTGGGCTTCTCCACAGGCTGCCTGAGTGAAAAGGTGCCTGGCTTTGCCCAGGGTGAACAATTCCAAAGAGAGCTAGACCACAATCAAAATCTATTTTATGGGCTTCCCTGGTGGCGCAGTGGTTGAGAGTCCACCTGCCGATGCAGGCGACACAGGTTCGTGCCCCGGTCCGGGAAGATGCCACATGCCGCGGAGCGGCTGGGCCCGTGAGACATGGCTGCTGAGCCTGCGCGTCCAGAGCCTGTGCTCCGCAACGGGAGAGGCCACAGCAGTGAGATGCCGCGTACCAAAAAAAAAAAAAAAAAAATCTATTTTATGACCTAGCCTTGGAAGTCACACATTGCAATTTCCATACTATCCCACTGGTAACCAGGTCAAAACTATTCCGTTTGGGAGAAGATTACACAAGGGTGTAAAGAGCAGCACGAGAGGATTACTGGGCCAGAATAAAGGCTGGCTACAAATGGCTAAGAGCTCATTTCTGCTTACAATGAGTAGATTTTCAGGATGAGCAGCAAAGTTCCTTCTCTTATGGAGCTTACATTCTGGAGAAGACAGATAATAAACTCATATAAGTAATAAATTATCACATTCAGATATTTGCTGTTATCAAGAGAAAGCAGGATAGAGACTAACTGGCTGACGAGACCGGGATTTTTTTTTTTTTTTTTTTTTTTTTTTCTCTATGCGGGCCTCTCACTGTTGTGGCCTCTCCCGTTGTGGAGCACAGGCTCGGGACATACAGGCTCAGCAGCCATGGCTCACGGGCCCAGCCGCTCCACGGCATGTGGGATCTTCCCAGACCGGGGCTCGAACCCGTGTCCCCTGCATCGGCAGGCAGACTCCCAACGACTGCGCCACCAGGGAAGCCCCGGGTTATTTTTGATAGGATTGTTAAGTAAGTTCTCTCTCAAGTTGCTTTTAAATGGAGATGTCATTGACAAAAAGGATTCAAGTATTTGAAGCTCTCTGAAGAAGTATGGCAGGGACAGAGAAAGCTTATGCTAAGGATTTAAATGGACACAAGCCTGCCTTGTTTGAGGAATAGAGAAAGTCAGTAGTCTTGGAGGTTAGCGTACAAGAGAAGTACGGGATGAGACAAAGCCACATAGATAGACCCAAACTAACTCATTTATGCCTCATAAGTCAGGGTAAGGAATTTCCATTTCATTCTAGGTGTGACAGAAAAAAAAAAAACAATTGGAAATCCGTTCTTTTTCAGGAAAAAAGTATTCATCAAGATCAATGGATACATAGTTGCTTTAATGGGTACGTTTGGGTGTGTGCATGTTGGTAAGACTGCCAGAAGGGAGAGTGAAGGCTTTCCTTCGGCACCATGGACAGAGGCCATAAGTAATGTTCACTCTATGTCCCAAGGACAACGATCCAACGCCAAATCTTGCCTTATGATGTTACCTTCATGAAAAAGGCAAAAGGAGCTGGATGGTAACCATCCTTCTCCCTTTCTGACTCCCTCAACCAGGCAGAGTTAAATATATGCTGCCCAAAGACATATCTAGTAAGTCATCATACTACTTTAGTTTATTACTCATCATGATGTCTCTCTTCTCTCCTCACTCTCCACTCTCATTTAAAGACAAGATGATATACAAGTCATCGGTATATTTCATGCAACAAATACAGTCTCAGCACATAATATATGCTCAGGATATGTTTGTTGAATGAACAAGCAAATTACTGATTAAATGAATGTATATGAAAACAGAGCCGCTTTTGAAAAGAAGAATGAAGTGTCATCATAAAAGCGACACCAATTATTGGAAGTATGAGAAACAATTAACTTTGTGATGCCTATACTAGGGACAACATACAATTTGCATCTAAGAGTATTCTTAGATATGAGATACATGGGTATAAAAACTGACTCCTATGATAAGTAGCCCAGAGGTAGTCTGGCCTTGATGCTGTAGGCTCTCTACATCTTAAAATCTTTTGTGGAAGGAATTATTATATAAGATACAAATATTTCTACTAATTTGTTGCTTCTGGAAAGAGCTTTTGCTGCACTCTCAGTCAGTGTTATGGTTGGATGCTACATTTGCATTTTGCCAACGGAGTTTATAATTAACTACTCACTTTTATGTCTCCAACCTATTTCTCACTTAGTTCGTTTTCCTTCCGTGGTTTTGCCTCCTCCCTCAAATGACGATTTCCTCACTGACACTTTGCTCTGTCTGCTTTAAAATTTGAATTTAAAAAATAGACATCATAAGAATTCTTTACAAAGCATGTTCACCTCTTTAGAGAAAAAGTGTCATGGAAACATAACAAATGCATAAAATAAATGACCATGATGCAGTTGCACATCAGATATATTAGTATCATTTATTTTAGATTTTAACCATCTAAGTGATAAAGGTCACTGAAGGGTGTATGTGAAGACAATTAAGGTCATTGGGATTTTCTGGGGATTATTAGCTTTCCTTAAAATGGCACCAGACCTAATATTGAGCTAGGACTGCAGAGTGGCAAGAGCTATTTTTAATTATTAAAAGTAATTTCACATGTGGTTTAACAGTCATAATTGGAATTTTGAGTTATGCTTTCCTTGGTAACAACCCATTTCCTTTGTTTGGATAAAGCACAGGCATAGAGAGATGAAATATGATGTCCTTTAATATGTGGTACTTCAAGAAATTATGTTTCACTGCCAGGCAGTTGGCCTTTCCACAGCTGAAATGCAATATCGGTAAAATACAATAGAGACTCGGCCCTGCCATTAATACATCTCCCTCGCCTGTTTCTGGGGCTTCAGTAAACAAAGGTTATTGGCAAAATAGTGTCTGCCTGCTCTTCCTAGAAGCACTCACGAAGAGCTCGGGAGTGACTGGCAATATGCAGCTGTCATCCTGAGCGGCTCAGTGGGCTGTGGGGAGGATGGTGCTCCTGAACTATCTATCAGCAGAAGCAGGTGTGTGGTAGCTACTAGCTATTTTGGGGGAAAGAAGGAGGCATATCTGCTCGAAGCACAATATCCCTCTGGAAGAACAACCACCGCCATTACCACTGAAGCAAATAGAATTGTTCCTGCCATTGCATCTCTCTGGGATGAGCGTCTACTTTTATGGGTCTGGTAAGAGACTACTCAGCCATCTAGGCCCATTTCAAACATTTCCTCTGGGCTTCCCTGGTGGCGCAGTGGTTGAGAATCTGCCTGCCAGTGCAAGGGACACGGGTTCGAGCCCTGGTCTGGGAAGATCCCACATGCCGCGGAGCAACTGGGCCCATGAGCCACAGTTACTGAGCCTGCGCTCTGCAACAAGAGAGGCTGCGACAGTGAGAGGCCCGCGCACCGCGATGAAGAGTGTCACCCGCTCGCCACAACTAGAGAAAGCCCTCGCACAGAAATGAAGACCCAAAACAGCCAAATAAATAAATAAATTTAAACAAACAAACAAACAAACATTTCCTCCTCTTGGGAAGCTGTGGCTGATTTACAATGGGATTAATTTCTCTTTCTTCTAGGTCCTTGGGGCCACTTACTTCCTAAGCAGTGATGTTGCTAATCATTATTCACTCCCTCATGCATTAAATAGATACTTACTGAGGACCTACTATGAATCAGGGACTGAAGCTAAGCATTTCTAGGTTTATCCTCACATCAGCTCCTGGCCATAGTACTAGCATTTCTCCCATTAAATAGATGAGAAAACTCAGGCTTAAGAGGGGCAAAGTAATTCACTCAAATCACATTGCTAATATGTAGTTAAGCTGAAATTTAGGGTCAAAATTTGTTTGATCCCCAAACCTAAACTCTTAACTAGTAGATTATATCGTCTTAACATGGAATTATCTTATATGATTTTAAGTTACATTGTATTTGATATATATATGTAAAATACATGTACTTATGTAAGTGTGCATATGTACTAATATGACAGGATCTATCATATGATGTAATATAATAATATAACAATATAGTATAATTCAGTACATATTATGCTGCAGCTGACTCCTACTGTTATGATTACCAGTCTCTGCCCAACCCCACATTCAGTGACATCATGTAGGTAATTTATTATCAGTCATGGTAGGAGTATTTATTTACACCATGGCAATTGCAAATGATACACATCTGAGCTATTTTTCCTGAAGAGCTGGTTAAACATTTAACACCACTACTGGTTATACGGTCTAATTTTATAGTTAGTGGAATAACCAGCCATGTCTGATATTTAATTGTGAGCTCCTCAGGTGAAGGGGTTTATTTTAACGACATCTTTTTCAGAGATTGTCTCTATATAGCATAGTGCCTAGCACAGAGTGGGTGCTCAGTAAAATTATTTTTGCATGAAGGAGCGAATATTTTACAGCATCTTTCACAGCTTTTACAATATTTACTTCCATTAGCCTAACAGTCTCAATGTTTGTAATATCACTACAGTGGGTTGCCAAGGGATAAAATGTATAAAGTCTGAAGTGCAATTCTTTGCTTCTCAGCTGAATTGCTTCACAGGGTTAGCACACTGCATATCAAGCACACCTAACACTCATTTCTACCTAGGAGGCTTGGAAGGATGCTGGCTGCTCAGGGGACAAAACTGAAGTCTATAGCAGCTCCAAACAAAGTGATTACACATACACACCTAAAATACAAATATTTGAGTTATTTATGTATGTTTGCCTTCGCGTTTTATTTCTTTTGTTTTCTTTTTGTCCCCTTTGCTTGCTCTGTCCTAACTTGTCTTTGAAGTGATCCATACATTAAAAGCCTAGGTTCTTGTTACAAAAGAGAATCCTTTCCAAAATTATAAAAACACGACCTCAGTCAGTACTCATAAATGTTGATGATGATGATAATTTTGTCCAGAAATTTAATTTTTCATCAGAAAATATGCCAGAAACCATTTTTATCCGAGATTAACATAGGCTTTGGCATCTGAAAGACTGTTTATTCATCCCAGCTCTGCACTGACCAACTATGTAACCCTGGGCCTCAGTTTTCTCTTCTATAAAATAGACAAAGTATACCTACCTTAAAGGGATAAATCCAGATAATGTATTGAAAGTACTTTGCACAATGCCTAGTCTCTAACGAGCATTCAGTAAATGGACAATTTTTTCAGCATCTAGCATAATGCCCTTAAATTAATATATCTTGAATGAATGATTAAATGAGAAAACTAATAGCTCCTGAAGATTTAAATATGTATTCACTTATTTCCAGAGCTGTCCATTAGAATTTTCTGTGATGGTGGGAATATTATATATCTGCACTGTTGAATACGGTAGCCACAAGCCACATGTGGCTATTAAGCACATAAAATTTCAAGTCAACTAGTCTAGTGTGACTGAGCACTTAAATTTTTAATTTTATATAAATTTAATTCATTTAAATTCCAATGCCCACAGGTGCTTATGACTACCATATTAAATTGCAGTTGAAGGATCAACAATAGAAAACTGGATTATATTTTGGACTCAGAACAAAATTTTTAGAAAGTGTTACTCATTGTTTGAAGGACAACATAAATACAATTCTCCTTTTTTTGTCCACAGTCCTCCTTTTTGTTGCTTCTTTATTCTGTTCTCACCCACAAAACTGGAATTGCTTGTGGAATTTTCTACTTTTGAGAGACAGCTTTGTGTACTGCAATTATATCTACGCTTTAAAGATCCTACCTGCCTGCCTGGATCTATTTAAACTCCAGGGGTTTATGACAGGCATTGGGGTCCCTAATCAGGACAAGATGCGAGGTGAAAAGAATTAGAAGGTCACAGTGGCCAGGTTTATAATCTTCAAGCCTTTCTCACCATTCAGATGTAGCTGCAATTAAGGGTGGTAGCAATTTTGTTGTGTCTGCTGCTGATAAAAGTGACCTGAAAGCCCCACCAGCTTCATCTGTTCTTAAGTATTCTATTTGGGAGGAATACATAAATTTATTTTAGATAGTGCCCTGAGTGCCGATGAGGGGAAAAGATGATACATACATTTTTAAAATGTTGTGATAAAGAGGTGCTCTAAGCATTGATATTTGCAAACATTTAAACCACTAAATCATAAAGCATAATGACCCTCAGAAATCATCTAACTCAAACTATTTATTTTACAGTTGACAAGGCTGAGAAGTGACCAGCTAAGGGACAGAAAGATAGCAGCAGAGCTAAGTTTAAAACCCAGGCTTGCTGATTCTCAGTGCTCTTTGTATTACACTCCATAGGCTGTTACAAATAGAAAAGCACTTGTAGGCTAGGAAAAGGGTTATATGTAAATATATTGTAATGTGATACCTTGGAAAGGAGTGTCATTTATGTATTTTCCCTAATTTTGTGCCTCCCCCCACCTCTTCCCCATAGGCACACATTGACTACAATTCTCTCAGAGGACATAATACCCTCTTGGAGTAAATTAGGCAGGTTGGAAAATTGCATTAACTCTTTCCACTCCCCAGGGAGCACATTTGGTAAATCCCTGCTTCAGTGCACTAATTTTCCTCCTGGTGTGTGGGTAATGCACTGGGGGAAAGGGAGCTTATGCAGGGTGCCCGTGAGGTCAGGGACCACATTATTGCAACTTTATTGCCAATGAGATGAGCCGAAGCCTCCCACATGTAAATCAAAGAGTTAACAATGGGGCCGGGTGGCTGTTCTGGCTTTGTCAGTTCAGGGTCATAACTGGACAGGCTGCGATCTGTCATCCTTCAGACACTTGGGTTTAGCAGCCACTGTATTTTGCAAGCCATCAGCTGTGCTTATGCAAAGCCCGTAACAGGGTATTATACAGCCTGAAATCACTCAATCTTCAGGACTCATTCTACTCCTACCATCTAATCTTCTACAGGATTGAGAAGGTAAGGTGAGATCGGAAATCTATGCAGTCATCATTTCGCCCAGTTTTTCCAATTTCCTACTTTGAGTCAGACACACTGTGGACTCTGAACCCAGCATTTACTTCCAGAAGGGAAATTCAAATAGCTTCATTTCCCTCCTTACCACAGAAGAATTGCTTCAAGATTAAACGTGAATATACCACTCTCTCCCACCCACTCTACATTTCTATACACACTCATACTTGCCTTTTTATCAAGAAAAACAAAAACAACCAAAACCATAATTCTACCAGAAAAAATGAGAATAGCAAGTGCCCACCTCGATTCCTAGTGCACAGTTTTTTAGAAAATAAAATAAGAATTTACAATCCTGGGGGCTTCCCTGTGGCGCAGTGGTTGAGAGTCCACCGATGCAGGGGACATGGGTTTGTGCCCCGGTCCGGGAGGGTCCCACATGCCGCGGAGCGGCTGGGCCCGTGAGCCATGGCCGCTGAGCCTGCGCGTCCGGAGCCTGTGCTCCGCCACGGGAGAGGCCACAGCAGTGAGAGGCGCGCGTACCACAAAAAAAAAAAAAGAATTTATAATCCTGTGAGTGGAGTTATATGCATGGAAAACCAAACTCAGGAAAGTGACTCAACCAGTATCCACCTTCTGGAATTGTCTCCATTTTTCCAGTAGCTGCAGGTTAACATTGAGGGATTCAATGAGGCCCAGGCTTCTGAGCATTCAACTTCATTAGGCATGCATCTCATTTTGGCAGGAAGCCACCCACTTTAAGCAAAACCCAGTCACAGATAAACGGAGGGCAATCATCTCCCGAGTAATAAATGCAGGGCTGCAGAGAGTGGGCTGCCAATCTTGTGGGATGGGGAATAAAACAGGCGGAGGGAGCAACTGTGCTTTGTGTCCTTATGATCCCAGAGTGCACAACATAGCTGAAGCAGGAAGATGCCCCAGACCAGCTCTCAGAGGCCAGATCAAAACCGCCCATTCAAAGAGTAGTAATGTGACATGTTTGACCTGAGTGGTACCTTTGTCCCTGGGAACTTAGACATCTTACAGACCCTTTCTATTAAATCCCTGTAGTGTCATTGGCAAAGGAAATGAAACCAAAAGTGTGCACAAATTGGGACACTGAGGCACAGAGAGGCCTGGGGATTACGGTGAAGGTGACCTCAGTGAGGCCGACAAGCAGACTGAAGTAGAGGATCGAGGGACCCATCACAAATTTTTAGACAAGGCCACTGAGAGCTCAAACGATGCAGTTGGCACACTCCAGCATAACAAACTGAAACGTGCCCAGAGATAGCATAAAGGAACAAAGCAGGAGGGTGTATAATCAAAGGGAACAATGAAGACGATTATCAAGAACACCTAGAAAACCAGTTATTTTTCGGAACACTCAATTTATATACACTGGCAATTCAATAGTTTTAAAATACAAGCCAAACAAAACATGTTGAGAGGTCCAATCTAGCGCACAGGCCAACCTTCTATGCCCTTTAGCCTAGGAAATTAAATACATCAGGTCGAATTTCAAAGCTCTCCTTTCTTCTGCCTGAATAGCCAGACTCGGCTTCCTTCTGTCACGTTAAGCATGACAGCATTGAAGCTCAGTCTGAACACACAACTTGTAAACTTGGTTAAGATGCTGGGAGAGCAGCATGATCCAGGCCACAGAAGCCAGGACTGGAAACAGAGATGCCTTGGTGAGGATGTCCTTCTTTGTAAGAAAAACAAAGGACCTGCTATCTCCTTAGAAAGTCAATAACAAGGATCTGCTCATATCTTTCTAATTATGAGTCTAATTGTCTAATATTTTGAGGCCCTGTCTTGCCAACCAACTCTCTCCGCAAACTCTACCTCTCTCTCTACCCCATGACCCACGCTCTCTCCATGCCTTAACTCCCTGCATATCCTCCTGTCAAACAGCTGTCTGGGTATTCACATCTTTGCTTATACCCAAGAGAGGCTAATCTTTGGGATTTTCATAACACTTGGGGGTGAAAGAAGGGTAAGCTGACTGATGAAATCCCTTCTGCATTAATGGGCGATAAAGTAAAATCCAATCTCGTGGGGCCATCATACAGAAACCCTCTGGTCCTACTTTTATGTGGGTCATGTATCTTAATAGGTTTTCAAGCAATTTAGAAGACAAGACCAAGCAGCTGGTAAGGGCCAATTTACAAGGCCTCAGCTCCCCGGCAACACACATGTTCCCTGTAACAAAAGCCCACTTGGCATAAACAAGCCTTTTCCAAAAATGAACACATACACACACACACACACACACACACACTCTCTCTCTCTCTCTCTCTCTCTCTCTCTCTCTCTCTCTCTCTCTCACTCACTCACACATCTTAGAAATTCCATTTTACCTAAACGTTCACTTGCTTTATTTCATAGAAGCATCCTTTTCTTATTTATTCGATGGCCTGCAACATTTGTTCAGTATTTATTTTTCTTCTTAGCTTTCTCAAAATGGCCACTCTGAGCCCTGTAAATGTTAGTCGCTTTCTGTGTGTCTGTTGTAAAGGGGAGAAATAAAACTGTGGATCCTCTGAATGAGCTGGCAACCCATGGACCACCTTCTTTACATTAGTGGTTCCATGGCAACACTTTCACCAGTTTGGAGGTAAGAAAGTGATGTGATCCTATATGTGATAATAATTTAGCTTAGTAATTTTACATTATGCAAATCTAAAGCAAGCTGTGCTTTGAGGTGTGCCAGTGGGGTACAGTAAGGCTGCATGAATCAAAACAGGGCAATCCACAGGGGGAGAAAATGAGTTTAGCTCTTCAAGGTGCCTTCTGCTCTGGAATACATTCAGGAAAATTAATCAGACCCTAACATTGCCGTGTTACTCTCTCTCATTACAAACCAGGGTAAACAATTACTGCATTAAGCACTCTCTGAGAGGTTCCAAAAGGCCACTGGTGCTTACTGCTGATTTTCATAAATGATCTTCAAGGACCTCCCCTGGGGATCGGAGATCTGGGGAGGTCTAGAGGGAGGTTAGTGAGGAATGCATCTCATTACCATGGTGATGAGATGCAACATGCAGCCTGGCTACAAAACCAGTTGCCATGATGAGGGGCTGTAGATTTCTGGTTTTCTGGGGAAGTGTCAGATCTTAATTGATGGCAGGCTCCTGGGGCATGCTTACTTATTTTCAGAGTCCTGATCATAAGAGGATGAGCTTTGGAAGCAGAATCCTGGTTCCAACACTTAGGAAACCTGCGGCTTTTCAAAACTTAGTTGAAAGAGGACAGTATCATCTATGCTTCACAGAGCTGATGTAGGGATCTACAGAGAGTAAAGCATTCTGATTTAGGTCCAAACATGCCCTGGACTTTGCACTCAAGGAAGGGTTCCTGTTTTATTTGTTTATTTATTTTGCCAAGGTCTACCTTCCCCACTAACTGGACACGTTTGGTGAAAAGAGCAACAGTGCTTCTACCTTGTATACAGCAATATGTATCTTGCAAACTGTCACGTATGTAATGTGTACACAGCTCAGCTAATATTCTGTCAGTGAATAATCAAGTGAATACAGGATGGCTATTTTCTTTGAAAAAGGGACGCCCTTTGTCTGCTTTACTTACAGAGACCAAGGCAGAAACCTGTGACCAGGATGGTTCAACTCAAGAAATTCCAGTATTCCCCTTGATTCTATCAAGGGGAAGGTGTACAGACGAGACAGATTATAAGAATGCCAATGTGTTGAGACATTCTTGAGATAAGCAAATGAGTCTGGAGAAAGCAAATGCAGTGAACTGTTAGAGAGGAGGGAATTCTTGGAGAAGCCACAGCTCTGCCCCCTGTGCCCTTTTCCCTTTCTTCAGGGCATGATTGATAACATTCCATTCCTCTCCTGGGGCTTTGAGCTGCAATGACAAGACAACTCTAGAACTTGGAGCCACTTGTAGAAAGAAGCTATAAAATCAATGATTTTGTTTATTACTTCTGTGGCCACAAGGCAGAGCTTGCACTCAGACAAGTGGATCAGCACAGAGAGGTGAAAGAATATGATTTGAATATGCAGTGAGTCCAGAGAACACACCCTGCCGTATTGCTGAGTATCCTTGTCTCACCCACACAGAGTCCTGTTTACAGTTGGATTTGTGCTGTTGGTGGCAATGTAAATTGATACAGCACTATGGAGGTTCCTTAAAAAACTAAAAATAGAACTACCATATGACCCAGCAATCCCACTACTGGGCATATACCCAGAGAAAACCATAATTCAAAACGACACATGCACCCCACTGTTCATTGCAGCACTATTTACAATAGCCAGGTCATGGAAGCAATCTAAATGCCCATAGGCAGGCGAATGGATAAAGAAGATGTGGTACATATATACAATGGAATATTACTCAGCCATAAAAAGGAACAAAGTTGGGTCATTTGTAGAGACGTGGATGGACCTAGAGAGTGTCCTACAGAGTGAAGTAAGTCAGAAAGAGAAAAACAAATATCGTATATTAATGCATATATGTAGAATCTAGAAAAATGGTGCAGATGAACCGGTTTGCAAGGCAGAAATGGAGACACAGATGTAGAGAACAAACATATGGGCACCAAGGGGGGAAAGCGGTGGGGGGGTGATGAATTGGGAGATTGGGACTGACATATATACACTAATTTGTATAAAATAGATAACTAATAAGAACCTGCTATATAAAAAAATAAATAAAATTCAAATTTAAAAAAAAGCTAACTGACATTATTCTGTAAATGTGAATGAAGGTGTCAGGTGGAATGTCCCCAAGTTGGAACCTTCGTGTGGCATCGTACGTGTTGAGGTCCCATGCTGACTATTGTAACTCATTATCAAACAGCATATTTTGGCCTGAGAGAGCAAGAGCTGCTTTAAATCAAAGTGGTTTCCTAACCATAGTGTGTAACTAAGGCTGCCTAGGACAGCTCATGGACAAATAATGCTCTTCTACTTCCCCATGGAACATAACGGAGATCAATGAAATGCTCAAGCCAAATATTGCTTTCAGAACAGAGAAGGGGTTATCAGTAGGTTTATTTTTCCTGACCAAACTTTGTAATAACCTCTGTATTTATTCAATTGTGTGGTTTGTGAATCAGTGGTATTTACTGAGTATCTGCTATGTGTACCCTACTTGGTCTCACAGGAAAAAGCCCCCTATCAACCAATGAAATCCAATGCCTTAGCTTGTCATTCAATGAAATCAATTATCTCACCCCTACTTACCGTTTTGGCTTCAACTTCACACATTACCACACCCAGAACCCAATCCTCCAATCACTGGAACTACAACTGAACCCTGGTGGCCTGTTTCAGGATTGGGGCTTCTTAGAAATACATTTGCTCCCTCCTTACTTGACTCATGAAAAAACTATAAATGATTAAACATTATGTTCAAGTATTACTTCTTCCAAAAGCTTTCCAGACTTTCCTCACCCTCTCCTTTGTAACCTGTGTGTGCACACATGGGCATGTGTGTGCATGTATGTCCTTGTGTGTGTAAACATACTTCTCTAAAATGCATTGTGATAGGCAGAATAAAGCCCCCTCCCCAGCAAAGACATCCACATCCTAATGCCTGGAACCGTGAATGTGTTATTTCACATGGCAAAAGGATCTTTGTAGATGAGATTAAGTTCCACATGTTGAGATGAGGAAACTATCCTAGAATATTTACTGTAATCACAAGCGTCCTTAAAATGGAAGAGGGAGGAGGCAGGAGTGTCCATTAGATTAGAGAAGGTGGGATGATGGAAGCAGAAGATGCTGTGATGTCGTTGCTGGCTTTGAAGATGGAGGGGTCTAAAGACAAGCAGTGGAGGTTGCATCTGGAAGTTGGAAAAGGGAAGAAAATAGGTTTCCCCCTAGAGCTTCCAGAAGGAATGCAACCCTGATAAAACCTCGAGTTTAATGCATTGAGACGCATTTCAGACTTCTTGAGACACATTTCAGACTTCTAACCTCCACAACGGCAAGATAATAAATCTGTGTTGCTTTAAGCTACTAACTGTGTGGTAATTTGTTACATCAGCAATAGGAAACTAATACACACCCATAACATTTTAGCGATTTTGTGTTCCCATGTCTTTCTCCCTCCACAGGACTGTATGCTTTTTCAACTAGTTAAAAATAGCTACCCTGTAATAAAGGTGTTCATCTCAGGTGCTGAGCTAAGTACATGTATTATGTCATCTGATACTCAAAATAACCGCACAACATTAGAATACAAAGCTGTAGGCACTGGTGTTCGGTGCCTGGTATTGGGCCCAGATTGCCTGGGTTCTCAGTTTCATTACGTACCAGCTCTATGACGTTGGGAAAGTTATTTTTCTCTGCCTCATTTTCCTCATCTGCAAAATGTGGATTAAAATGATGTCTATCTTTTAGGGCAGTGGTGAGAATTAGTTGATGAATTCATATAAGGAGCTCAAAACTGATGTCTGGCATATAACAAGCATTAGGCAAATACTTAACCATAAAAATCATCGTCCCCATTTTAAAGGTAATAAAACTGAAGCCCAGAGAACTTAATGCACTTGACATACAGAGCAGGGATAGTAATGAAATAAAACCCAATTACTCAACTTCAACATGTAAAACATGTTTCTTGACTGAATATACCCACAATTCATAAATCTCCCTACGTAATGGGAGAAACTGCACTTATAACAACACAAAAGAAAGAATGAATCATTGAGAGTATTTCTAAATGTTGCAGGAGATGTAAAGTAGGAGTTATGCTGTGATGGAAATGAGAGAGACAATCATTTGCATAACTTGGTAGGTAAGGTAGGAAGTGGCTGTATCACAGAATATAGTATATGACAGTGTCAGGAGGGTTTTATGCTAAGAGGATGATTGGCTTGGTGACATTAGTACTTATTGAAATAACTGTTCACCCTAGAAACATGCTGAAGAGTCAAAAATCAGAACCACATATAACAGCATTTTCACAGACTTCATAGAAGGGCATGCATTTCTTTGTTAAGCGTCTCTCTATGACATAGGTTCTTAAACCTGAGAGCATCAGATTGCTGGGTCACACCTCCAAGCACTTCAAATTCAGTAGGGCTGGGGTCAGGCTACAAAACTTGTATTTCTAACAATTAGTAGGTGGTGCTAATGCTTCTGGTTGGGAGACCACACTTAGAGACCCACAGATCTATAGCAATTATTTCCCCACTGCCTTAGTCCAAGATTACTTCCAAAAGACTCACAAAGGGAATTTAATTGTCTCAATCTAACGATTCAGGGAATTGAAAGGGAAGTCCTGTCTGAGTACCTGTAACAGCTTGAAGCCCATTAAAAGTACAAGACTCCAAGAAAGCAAATCGGCTTTATTCGAGAAAGCTTTTAAAGGACTTGCAACACCAAGGAAATGATTCTAAGGCAAGGCTATATCAAATACTCAGTTTTCAATATACAGAACCACTTCATTCTATGTTGAGAGTATCTCCTGACTTAACTGGATCTCTTAGGCCCTACTCCCAATACCACCTCCATTAATTTGTCCACACTCCAGGATAGGATTTTAGAGATATAAGAGAGAAATATTTAAGAGGCTTTTGCTTGGTTTTCTGTATTAGTACTTTGGCCAAGAAACATTCTCAAGTGACACAGCACTGAGCCTAGGCATAGAAGGCTAATCAACCAAAGAAGACTCATTCTTAATAGAAATTCAAAATCATACTTCTTCTCTATCAGATTGGTTGGGATCTCTCTTAGGGATATTACCACCCAGTACAAGAGGAAGAGGAAGGAAAGAGAGCTGAATATTTTGCCATTTTTTCTTTTATTTTCTTTTAATATTTCTCATCTAGCTAAGAAATAACTTTGGGAACACACTTGGAATTGAATAAATCAAGGGTTTAAATTAGGATGATGAAATACTAAAACACTACACTAGTTAAGAAGAAAAAGCAAGAAAAGCTATCTCTGATCGAAACTGAGGGGAGTCACTGGGCAAGATAAGCAGAAAATAATGAGTGTATGGTCATGCAAAAATTATCCCAATCATCTTTAAAATTAATCACTCATCAAAACGCAAAAGAAATACCATGTTTGAGGATGTGGGTCGTAAAGAGATATAATTACAACCACAGGAATAAAACTGACCTTCAAAACCTCTTAATTATGAATAACCATACCAGCAATGCTCAATGTTTGGTAAAAAAAATATTATTTTAAAAGTTAATAACAAAAAAATTTAATCAGTGCTTCAATAGGAAAGTTATAAATATTTGATTTGCTGGAAAAACTACCCCCTACAGTTGCTTCCACCCAGCAAATTCTCAAGAGGAAGATGTGAATGCAGTTGTAATTCAGTGCCAACACTGAGAACAATATAAACAAGAGTGAACTCATATATTGAGTTTAATTGTTGGCCTCTTAGCTCAAAGATGAGTTGCTGCCCACCTGTAGAGAGAAACTAATGGGCAAAGACACATTTTCTCTCTCACTTTGCATGGGTGGAGATTTCTTTCCAACTCAGTAAAATTAAAATGATGAACCTAAAAGGAAAAACCACACTGAGTGCCATGATGTTCTTGTTAACTGGGATATATGTATGCCAGATCTCCCAATTTGTTGATTCTTCTCTGTATTCTTCAGAGCATCTTGTACATACGGGCCCTGCCATTGTTAATTTTGTGACTATGGACAGGTTATCTTTATCTTATTAGGTAAAAATCTTTAACATATGCTAGCCACGCATCTCAGTGCTTTAAAATATTAACTTACCTTTTCTTTTTAATAATGCAATGATGTAGGTATTATTATTATTATTCCTAATCTACAGATGCGAAAACTGAGGCACAAACAGACTAATGAACTTGCCCAAGGTTACAACATTGGCAAGTAGGAAATCCAGAATCCTTTACCTACAGAAACATCTATTGAAGCTATAGACATTTCTGTGTCTCAGTGTAGAAAATAAGATAACCTACTTCATGCACGGATAAAGATTCAACATGTTAATTTTGTCAAGCCTTAGACCAGAACATTGCTTCTGGTCACTGACAAAAATGTGTTAGCTAAAAGTAGTGGTACTACATAAGCACTTAATAAATGTTTTTTGAGTGAGAAATTTCACTTTGCAATATTGAATGAAATCATTACAAGCATAACAAAAATTAATTAAATACCATTTAGTAGACCATGACTTTTAGCAAAGAGAAATTCCATTTATTGATAGTCACCTGAGTAATGATCTCTAATAAATCTCCTATATGGGTAGTATTGAGGACTATGTATGTGTAAAACATTGTCAGTAGAAAAGGTTTTAACGTATTTTTTCTACTCAGTTTGGATTTCAGACTGTTGAGAGCCAAGGTTGAAAACAATATCTGAGATTGTCAAATGGACTTTGGAATGAGCTCTGAGAGGGATAGAAGGTTGCTGGTAGAAGCAAAAGCAATTAGTTACCCATCATGTGGTTATTGATCTTCCTGTCCTTTTTGTTATCAGGACCTCAAAGTCTAGATAAAAGCTGTGACTTCAAGATATCACAATTTGGAGTAAATGTGAATAACCTTTAATACATAGGGGCTGTATTTTTCTGTGAGATACAGAGAGTAGCTAGCTCTGACCCCTGCAAAGGGGAAGTAATTGTCAAATTCAGATGACACCTTTCAAAGATGGGTAATTTAAAAAATAAATTAGAAGAATGAAATGTCACTTGGAATAATTGAATCGAATTTAAAATAACAATAAATATTCCACTTCTGCCACTCAATTTAAAAAGGGTTTTTAACCTCCATTTCCTTTTGAGGTTTGAAAACAGAAAGATCTTTTAATCAAAGGGCTTATATCAGATTTCCAGATTCTATACCTTGCACATTTGGAGATAAGTATTTGAACACAATCAGATACTTACTGGAATTCTTGACAAGGAAAATAAAATGACTCGAAAAAATAAAAAAGCCCAGAAGTCTGATTGCATCCTCTTGTGAATCCTCCTTTCCTAAACTGAATATGTTTTTAAAGATTTGTATGAATTAGGAGCATCTATGAGTTTTGTTCAGGAAGCCATTCTATGATCACGTATATCAGGGGCAGGCCAACTACAGCTCACTCCGGTTTTTTCGGTAAATAAAACTTTATTTGAACAGAGCCACAGTCATTCACTTATGAACTGCCTGTGGCTGAAGACAGTGTGGCCCACAAGGACTAAAATATCTACTATCTGGTCTTTTGCAGAAAAAGTATGCCAACTCCTGATATACATTATTAGGAACTGTTAAAAAAAAAAAGTTGGGGAGCTATTTGATAGCCATTGGCATATCTTGTAAGGTTGCATTCCCTTTAAACAGAGCTATCATTAGTTTCACTGAGAAAAACTTTTTTTTATGAGAACTAATCAATGCATTAAAAAATGATTTTAGCTTTTCAGTAATGGCACCACCATCCACTAAAATTCTGGGGACAAAAAGTGAGGATTTATCCTTAATTTGTTTCTTCTTACTCTTGACATTCACTTTATCAGCAAATCCTGTCATGGACTGCCTTCAACACGTCTCCCTAATCCATGTGCTTCCTCTAATTCCACTGCTGCAATCCTAGTCATTTCTCACCCGGACTTCAGCAATAGCAACTTAACACATTTATTTTTTGACCCTACTCCAAATTATTAGTTATCTAACAGCTGATGGGATCTTTTTAAAACTCAAGTCTGATTATGTGTCAAGTCTTCTGCTTAAAAGCCTGCCCTGTTCCATTTCGCTTAGAGTAAAATCCAAACTGTCTGCACCATCTGGGCCTACATGGTCTGGCTCCTTTCTGCCTGTGCATCACTGCCTGCTTGCTTACTGGGCTCCAGCCATGTGTACCTTCTTAGTTTTCCTCAAACAGGTCAACATGGCCTTGCCTCAGGGCCTTTGCACTTGTTCCCTCTGCCCAAAATAATCTGCTCCTGGATCACTGCATGGTCTACTTCTCATTGCTCAGGTCTCATTCCAAATGTAATCTCAACAAAAAGATTTTCTTGAATCCTCTGTTTTACATACCCTGCTTTACCCTTACAATCCCTTACAAGTATTTACATTACCTGGTTATTTTCCTTAAGGGTTTATCATTTTCAGCAAACATCTAACTTAGTTATTTCTCATTTCTCTTGTCTTTATTGTTACATTTAAAGTCTATGAGAGCAGAGAGTATGGCTGTTGAGTTTACTGCTGCACTCCTAGTGTCGTCTCTTGTACATAGTATGTGCTCAGTTTATATTTGTTGAATAAATACTATGGGGGTTAAGATTATGATTTAATGGAATAGAAAGATACATGACATTTTTACTTACTCAAAATCTAAAAATTATATGTGTAATGTAAAGGTCAATGAGAAACATGTTTAATAATGTCCATAGGAGATCAGGGAATGAAAAACACATAGGTTAGCATGGGTGGAAAAGATCTTTTGGAAGAGAAATAAGATTCCAGTTGAAGGAGGGAGCGGGTGAACATCGAGACAAGTACCAGTACTTGTGAAAACAAGGTAAAAAGAGAAGAACTCCTGGAGACTAACCAGATATGAAATTTGCAGAAATAACAGAAACTTTATTGACCATAAAATAAAAATTAATGAGGTAGCTGAAAGCATATCGCACAAGACTATTGTGAATCAAATTACTTAGGTACTGCAAACTCTACACCAGAATCAAACAAGGAGATGAGGAAATTTTCTATCTCCGAAATAGAGATAGGCTAGCATAGGCTTTTGCAGACAGTCCCCTAGTGCTTCTGCAAGTGGAAAGATGTGGATATTGGATAGCTTCCTTGGTTTCCCTTTCTCTTCTCTCTCTCTCTTCCTTTTCCCAGTCATCCCATGTTTGCACGAGCAGTTTTCAACATGCTCTTACTTTTGCAACAGACAGAGTGCCTGATATCTGGTCCCTTTCTCTTTAATTTAGGTGTTTATCCTCTGAACTACAGTGGCTAAATGTTCCAAGCTACAATGAACGTTTTTCTTCTCAGAGCTTCTAAAGCAATTCCCTTGTTTCCACATGAGGTAACCACTCCCCTTTCTTCTGATGTCCAAACTGTGTTGTTCTTCATTGTATATTTACCAACGTCCCCTGTATGTATACAACTCTTGCTGTTCTTGTGCCTGAAAACTCTTTCTCTTCTTTCCTCTGTCTATCCTACAATCCTATCTACCCATATCCAAACTTGCCATCACTTTAGAAGCTCCAATGCTATTTTCTTCTTGAAATTGTTTCTAATTTTTACAGCCTATTTTCCTTAAACATAGCTTACAGACGCCAAGTGCTTGTGGATCAGAAACCGTGCATAAGTGTAATGTCTGCAAATATGTTACTGCATTTGATCCTGGGTAACTAATTAAGCATCATTATCCCCATTTTACAGATGTGAACATTGGAGCTGAGAGAGGTTAAATAACTTACTCCAGGTCAAAAGTTCTGTCAGAGTTCTGACTTTAATTCAGGTCTGTGCTCGTAGTGACTGAACTCTAAGCCAAGTGAGCATTCTTTACTTTCTTCCCTAAACTCAGGTCCAATTATTCAGTCTGCATGCACCCAGTACTGCATAACAATGATATCCCATCTAATTGTCCAGTCCTCTGTTCTGACTGGGCCATGCCAATGCTGAATTCATCATTAAATTTTGAATATACTCGTGCTTGTACTTTTTGTATGATGTATATTATTCATCTTTATAATCTTTCCAATGCTTATAACAGTCCCCTGATCTGCCTATTATTTTTCTAAGGAAAAAAAAGGAATAATTAAATAAATAATATATATTTAAATTTTTAATAATTCAGCATTTCACTCTCCAAGGTTGACTATAGGGTTCTTGAGAGATGTTCATTCATTCATTCACTGACTATTTACCAAATATTCTTCACATAGGGAGCTCTCAGTATTTGCCTGGAAGCATGCAAGGTACTAGGAAATAGGGAATAAAATAGATCTTGTCCTTGGCAGCCAGAGCTTACAACCTGTGTTCACACTCTTTGTTCCTCTCTGTATATGATGCTAGGCATCAACATACAGTGATTGATGGAGATTAATAAGTTCATAGGATCTTACTGCAAGTTTGGACACAACAGAAGAAAGCACAACACACGAATACAGGGAATAATTACAAATGCAATAAAAACCTTTTAAAAAAAACTTATTAGACTAGCAGTCAGCTAATGCTAGAAGAAGTTTGTTAGACCACGGAATAAAAAATTGAATTATACACGCCTTACACATTTTATTATTAGTTTGAAACATAAAAAATGCAATACCAATCATTTGATGTAAGGCCAAGGTCTTTTCTTTATGCATGGATCATCTGATCAGTGTTTCCTATCATTTCTGCTGCATAAACAACCCTCATAATGGATTGTCTGTAATTTCCATTTTCAATGTTTATAACAAGGAAGGAGAACTTAAAGATATTTGTGATATATATTTTTTTCTGAATCATTTACTGTTGTTTTTTCACATTAGATTTAACATTTTTTTTAGCAACTTTACATTACTGGGTTTTTCCAAAACATTCAAATTAGTTTCCATAGAGACACTACTCTTTATTTTCACACAGACATATCCTCCGTTTATATTATATTTAATTAAATTATGTAATTATAACAACAAGTAAGTGACTTAAACAGGTTTGGGAACAAATGGCATAACAGATTCTTGGTAAACATTCATTTCAACTGGTGGGAACAAAAGTGCATGAGTCACTACAGTTTCTTACTAGATAAATTCAGTGTTACGAGTAGGGTGACCAACTACCTGGGGTTTCCCCAGTACTGATGGTTTCCTGGGCTTCAGGACTTTCAGTGTTAAAACCAAGACAGTTTTAGGCAAACCACACTGGTTGCTCACCCCAGCTATGGGTGTCAGTGACTATGCTTCATAGATGAGAAGTAGATCACTGGTAAGTCTGGCAAATTAATCAGGTGGAGTTTGATTAACAGAGTTTGTGCACAGATTCCTATATAATCGCAGGATCCCTTATCCAGCCATGTTCTTGTTTTATCCCAACATGTCTACTTGACAAGAGGTAGTTTATACACACCACTGGAATCAGTGTAGTTTTCCCTGAGCTTTGGAGGCTAGGCCAAAATAACCCATACTCCCACAAAGTAGAGATGATTGTAACTCATGCAACTCCAAAGTCGAATGAGTTTCTACCCTGCTCCATGACCCACATCTCTAAAGGATGATTGCCAGTGGAGCCAACTCTCTCCTCCTGAGAACGTGCCACCCACCCCTGTAAGGGTGTCATCTGGCCAATGGCCTCCGTGAGAAAATCACACAATCTGACATCTATTCATATCCCAAAGTAGTTTTAAATACAAGAAGAAGGGAATTTCAGTAGTTTAGGCCACTTTGAGCTGCAGCAGACACAATCTAGTTTGCATAACATGTTTCTTCATCAACGAATCAAAGTGTTGTGAGGTCAAGTTTTGCCCATTCTCACCTTGTCATACATGGCTTCTGATTATCTGAACACAGGAGGTAGACTGTAATGGCTCTACACGTAATATCTGTGTGGTTCTCCCTTTCAATAGCAAGGCTGTGAATGTAAACTTTAGGAGAATACGAATATTGTTAGAGAGAAGTCTGTAACTCTCAAAAGTGAACTAAATATTCAGTGTTTACCCCCATGGTGGAACATCCTTCATACATATTTTCTAATGAACACAGGGAGATAAATATTCTAGCTAGGCCAAAAACTAGGGAAAAGGGGAACATGCAGAATCTCTAAGCACATGCTCCTTTGAGTTATTTGAAAGAGGGAAAATTGCATTTATTATTCAGCTACTGAAAGCTGCTGACAAGTTTAAGACAATCCTACCAAGGGCTGTCTTGGGATTTAGAGAAATTAGATTTGGCAATGCCCTGCCCAGGACTGCTAACATCTTAATAATCATAATTCTACAAATGAAGCCTCAGTTTGAAGTTGTGAAAAATGGCATCTGTAGGATAATCCAAATAAATCAATTTCGTATCTTTCTTTTTCCCTGGAAGTTCCTCAGCTGGAGAGAATTACATCAGACTTCATGTTCCCAAAGCCTGCTTCCCAGGTGTTGTACTATAAGATAGAAGGGGGCAATATTTTTTGGTGTGTCTTATGATACAAAGTCCTTTTTTAATGGCTCTGTGTATGGCAAGTTTAGAGTCAGACAATGTCCTCTCATGTCTAATGTATTTGTTGTTATTCTCAGCACTCATATTATCAATAAACATCATACATAAGTCCAAGTGAGGAATGACTACATTGGCATATTTCTGGAAGGCTGAAGGGCTCTGTCACAAGATCTGGTTGGTTGGTCATCTTTGCAGACATGAGCTGTGGGAAGAAAGCCGTAGGCAATGCAATTTTACAGGGAACATATGGGCAGAAATTTACAAGATCCTTGGGGAGGGACTTCTGTTACCCAGATGGTTGCCAAAATTCCTGATCCCTGCACTCTGGAAATGAGACTGGGAGAGTTAATCAGATCAGTATGAATGATGATGTGAGAACTTCAATGTGTGCCACCTCTCTGGTTCATAGACCTCTAATGAATGCCTTCATTATGGTCTACCTCTTTCGGAAGCTCGTAAAGTCATGGAAATGTCATCCTAGAGCCACTAGTTAGTTCACTCATCTGTGAGTGGATCAAGAACATGCACAGATCTTTTTTTTTTTTTTTTTTTTTT
>NW_020837966.1:22275749-22288904 GCF_003676395.1 Aethalodelphis obliquidens | reverse complement strand
AACCCGTGTCCCCTGCATCGGCAGGTGGACTCTCAACCACTGCACCATCAGGGAAGCCCCATGCACAGATCTTAATGAGCAATGTCCAATAGAAGAATAATTAAAACAATCTCTTCCTTCAAGTGCCTTGAACGATAAATTTGTTTTAAAGATTATGCTCCTAGTTGCTATCAAATAGTTAGGGGCAAGTATAATTTTTTGGTCTATAAGTAAAAGTCTACAAAATCAGAACTAGTTTCACAATTCGGTAAAAAACTGTGAAAGGAATTGGTGAAAGAAAAAAATAATCTGAGTAATTAGAATTTATTATAAAATTTCCAGTAATCACCTTGTCTACATTATTTACCACTATGACCCCAGGATTTAGCATAATACTTGCTACATAGTAGCAATTAAAAATTTTTAAAGAAAAATTAAATTTTCCTGGACCGCAATTCATTATTTTTGGTAGAGGTCATAAAATTAGTATTTTTTTACTAACTTGTACATATTTTTCCTTTGCATTAACAAGACCAGGAACAGGAAATTACTGAAAGGTATGTTGAACTGAGAACCAGGAATCTTGGGTTACAGTCTCTGTTCTCCTACTTTGCTGTGTGATCTCAAGCAACTAACTGCGTTAGAGAGATCTTGGTTTGGCATTAAATAGATGCTATAAGACAACTTAATTCTTCCCTGCCATTTGCCGTTCTGAAGCTTAGTATCCTCATCTGTAAAATGGTAGTGCATAATACTTATGTCAAAGAATTGATGTCAGAATTAAATAATGGGAGGAGTTTTTTTCATTGAATTAGCATAGTTCTTGGCATGCAGTAGTATGAGGTAACTTGTACAGAAGACTCATTATATGCTAGGCACAGTTCTAAATATATTACAAGCATTAACTCATTTAATTCTCTTAACAACTCTATGACCTTGGTAATACTATTATCTCCATTTTATAGATGGATGGAATGAGGACCAGAAAGGTTAAGTAACTTTCCCAGAGTTACACAGCTAATAAGTCACAATGAGAGGATCTGAACCCAAGCAGTTAATTTCATAGTCTGCTCTTCTTCACTTCTCTATTCACCAATAATAGATGCACACTAAAAATACGGGTTTCTTTCAACTGTAATATTGTATCTGTGCTATCTTGTCCCTACAAGAGTTTTAAAAAATATTTGTGTTCTCTTGGTATCTGGAATTTGGAGAAAGTTCCAGAAAGAAATAAGGTCCCATCCAATCAGCCTTGGTATTGGTATTTGAGTTTGATAGTCTCCAGCAAAAACTTCTTTCAGAGCTCTCTTCCTTCAGCTCTGAAGGAATCAGGTAGAGAATGTGTGCGTAGCAGGTCGGAGTCTTATCTGCCATGGCTGATCCTGTCCCTGAGAGACTGGACACAAACATGCAGTGATTTTCAGCTCTGGCTTTCCTCTCTTGTCCTGGGATTCTTAGGACCATGCTGGAAGCTAAGCCCTACCCCACAGCTAAATTCAAGACTTTTCCTGAAACTGGGGCTAGATGCCAACTGAGTAGCTGCTTTAGCAATAGAGACACCTGTCTCCTAGAAAATTAAACGAGATCACCAACTCATTTGCATAAACTAGCAGATGGGGAAGAGTTGCATTTGTTATCAATTTTGGCTGGATTTCAACCAATTATATGGACTTAAAATGTTTGGTCTTTCATTGCCAAACTTGTGAGCTATCCACTCCCCTAATGTGTTTTTCATAACCAGGTTTTTTTAAGATTCAAAATAGTAATGGCATCCACTTTACATTTTTCCCCTAACTGGCTAATACATTAGTTGAGACACTCATACTTCCAACCCTTTCTCATAAACCTTTATAATAGTAATTCCACCATTGATTTCCAAAAATTGAGACTGTGACTCCCTTTTTACCACTTATTTTTTAAACAAATCTTAGCTTAAGACATAATATATTCATATAGTATATTTTTACATTAATGTTATGTTAATTTAATATTGTTAATACTTAATAATAATAATTTAATATTGTTACTATTAAACAATGGTGTTCACCAGTTTAAACCTAGTGCCAAGCACAATGCCTAGAACATAATAGATATTCAAGAGAGATTTGCTGAATGACTGAGTGAATGAATAAAAGAATGAATACTTGAACCACCAGCATCTGAATATCAGCTTTCATGGCTTTGATAGGAGGCAGTGGGAATTTCAGGAACCTCAACAGGGTCTGTGTAGGGAACAGAATTGGTTATCCACCCCAAATCAATATTTACAAAGTGTACACCAACGTGAGCTCCTCCAGGGTGGGCAGGGGTAGTGTCTCTTTCATCTTTCCAACACAGGTTGTTAAGTAGGGCCACATACATGGCAGAATCTCAATAAGTGCTTTTAAATGACCACAAAAGAAGTGTAAGATTTAACCCTTCCCCTCCTGGGAAGGCATAATCTATATTTCAGTGGCAGAAGGGCTATCTCCAACATCCTGTGGGTTGCTTCCCGCTACTCCTACAGCTCAAAATGAATATCAATCTAATATTTACTGAAGTTATTTTGACATTTTTAATAATCCAAGACTGCTACTAGCTCAATTCCTTTTCAAAATGGGAAGATACTCAGAGTATAATTCTCCTTATAACTTTATTCAAGAAAGGGATTTGGAAAAAAGGAATCACAACTCCTCCGTCATGTGTTACTATGCAGGAGACAAAGCAATTCATCTTTTGTCATTAAGTTGTGACATCTGCCTGCATGCGGCCTGAGATCCAATGAGTTTGGCTTTCTCTAATTCCCTGGGTCATTAGCTACATAATCATAATTATTTTCATCTGTGCAGATTGGTTTTTTTTTTCATCCATTATTCTCCTCCCCTTCTTCATCACATTTCCACGTTGACGGAAACCATGAGAGTGCCATCTGGTACAACCTGTGCATGGGGCCAGTCAAATGAAAGGCAGCCACTGAAGGATGCCCATATTTCATCAGATGCATTTGTATGCTGCCTTTGCTCTCATACCATTTCCTGTCCCTGCAGATTTCAAGGGTTCCCCAGAGATGACTGAATACAGACCTCCTGCCCCCAATTCCAGTGGCATCTGAAGAGATGTCTCTATTGAGGGTGATACAATTGACACCAACTTATGAATAACTATATTTGCAGAGAATTAACATTTCCTGCATGTCTACCAAGTGACGTAGGCAATTATAGAGGCAGTTGCCAAATGAGTATTAACATAACTGGAAAAGCTTCCCTGTGTATGAGTCAGACTATGCAGGCAGTGTGTAGCATCCTCAATAGACTGCGTAGACTTTTATTTCTAAGAGCAATTATTTTATGTGCAGACAATGCCCCATCTTGAAGCAACTGCCTGGAATCCTCCTCAGTAGAAATTACGTTGCAACTTGTGGGAAGCAAATGTATTAGAAAGATTGTGCCTCTGCTTTTTTAAGCCCATGAATAAACCTGTAGGCAAACTATTTGATCTCTATAAATACCAGTGAAATTGGTACATTAATTCTTTTTGGTATTCTCAGCAGCTTTATTTAGTGTCACGAGGAAGAACTGGCATTGAAAGGGAAGCCAGGAGACCTGGGTCCTAGTTTAAACTTTGCGTTATACAACCTGAGTATCTGACATCTTTATTTTGAGTTAGTTTCTCTGGGGCTCAGTTTCATTTTCTATAAAACGTTCCTCCAAGTGTAACCCATAGATCCTTGCCTCAGAATCACCTGGGTTGATAAGTTAAAAGGTATATTCTTGAGTGACTTCTGCTTCCAGGAATATCGAGTAGAAATACTTTTCCCTATTCCTTCCACTAAACATAACTAAAAACCATGGACAATATACATAAAGCAAACATAAGAAAGGTGGAGAGAAGAATGCAGATTGACTAGGGATTTCAAGACCCAAGAAGTCCAATAAAAAAAAAAAGACCCAAGGAGTGACATGGCAGTGAGTTTCTTGGGTTTTCTCACACACCCCACCTGGAGCTGAAGAAGCTGGCAAACTGGGAATGCCAATGAATGTAGACCAAAAAAAAAAAAAAAAGGCCCAATCAAAGCTTATTTGTGCTAGCCAAAGTTTGAGAAAAGAAGAAGCCTAGCAAGATAAAAAACTTCATATAATCACCTCTGTACTCCAGCCAAACATCACAAAAAGAACTGTGGCCCCATCCCTAACAGCAAAGGCCTCACAAGGCTGTAATGAGGAACGGCAACCCTCCTGTTGGGTAGTGTCAAAAAGGCCAACTCCAGAGCTGGGACTTTCATCCCCACAGTCAAATAATAGGGCTCCAGCCTCCACAGTGTCAGTGCAGACTACATGGGAAACCAGATCTTTCACCCCAACCCAGCAGTAATGAGGAGCTCTACTTCTACGGTATCAACAAAACCAGAGTGGGGCACTTGGACTTCTACTCAGCAGTAAGGAGATAACATCCTTTTCTTCCCAGACATGTCAGAGGGATGTCACAGCAAGTCCACTAAAACACAAGGTTTAAATAAGATCCAGAGACTTATACTATGAAAATGTGCAGGTTTCTATTAAAAAAAAAAATCATTCATCATGCCAAGAACCAGGAAGATCTCAAACAAAATGAAAAAAAAAAAAAAGAAAACCAACAGATGCCAATACCAAGATGAACTGTTAGAATTATCAAAGATTTTTAAAGCTGCCATGATAAAAATGCTTCGGTGAGCTATCAAAAACATGCATGAAACAAATGAAAATTAGAAAGCCTAAGCAAAGAAATGAAAGTATAAAGAAGAACCCATCGAAATTTTAGAATTGAAGAAAACAGTAACTGAAATAAAATGCTCAGTGGATTGGCTCAGTTGCAGAAAGGAGGGGATAGAGGATAAAATCAGTGAACTGAATGATGGAAAAACAGAAATTAACCAGTTTGAACAACAGGGAAAAAAAGACAATAAAAATGAACAGCCTCCTAGACCTGTTGGACTATAACTAAACATTGAACATTTATTCCATCCAAGTACCAGAAAGAGATGAAAAGGAAAGTAAAATTGAAAAAAACACTCACAGAAATAATGGCTGAAGACTTTCCAAATCTGGCAAAAGACATAATCCTACAGATTCAAAAAGCTAATTGGATGCTGAATAGGATGAGCCAATAGAAATCCATGCCAAGATATAATATAAACTTCTGAAAACTGAAGACAAAGAAAAAAATTTTGAATGCGGCCAGGGGGAAAATGGCACAATTACTTACAGAACAAAACAACTGGAATGACAGTTTCTCATCAGATGTTATGGATGCCAGAAAAAATGACAAAATATTTTTCTGGTTCTTAAAGAAAAGCAATGTCAACCCAAATTCCTTTAACCGGCTAAAATATCCTTTAGGAAGGAAGGAGAAATCAGGACATATTTAGATGAAGGAAAACTAAGAAAATTTGCCACCATCAGACCTACCCTAAAAGAATGGCTAAGGGGAGAGGGGAGCTTCAAGATGGTGGAAGAGTAAGATGTGGAGATCACCTTCTGGTCCACAAATACATCAGAAATACATCTACATGTGGAACAACTCCTACAGAACACCTAGTGGACGCTGGCAGAAGACCTCACACCTCCCAAAAGGCAAGAAACTCCCCACGTACCTGGGTATGGCAAAAGAAAAAAAAAAAAAACAGAGACAAAAGAATAGGGATGAGAACCTGCACCAGTGGGAGGGAACTGTGAAGGAGGAAAGGTTTCCAAATACTAGGAAGCCCCTTCGCGGTCGGAAACTGCGGGGGGCGGAGGAGAGAGCAGCAACAGGGGTGCGGAGGGCAAAGCGGAGAGATTGCCGCACAGAGGATCCCTGCCGACCAGCACTCACCAGCCCGAGAGGCTTGTCTGCTCCCCTGCCGGGGTGGGCGGGGGCTGGGAGCTGAGGCTCAGGCTTTGGAGGTCGGATCCCAGGGAGAGAACTGGGGTTGGCTGCGTGAACACAACCTGAAGGGGTTAGTGCACCACAGCAAGCCGGGAGGGAGTCCGGGAAAAAGTCTGGAGCTGCCTAAGAGGCAAGAGACTTTTTCTTACCTCTTTGTTTCGGGGTGCGTGAGGAGAGAGGATTCAGAGTGCAGCTTAAAGGAGCTCCAGAGACGGGCGTGAGCCGTGGCTATCAGCGCAGACAACAGAGACTGGCATGAGACGCTAAGGCTGCTGCAGCCACCAAGGAGCCTGTGGGCGAGTACAGGTCACTATCCGCACCTCCCCTCCCGGAGCCTGTGCAGCCCACCACAGCCAGGGTCCCGTGATCCAGGGACAACTTCCCTGGAAGAACGCACGGCGCACCTCAGGCTGGTGCAACGTCACGCTGGCCTCTGCCACCGCAGGCTCGCCCCGCACTCTGTACCCCTCCCTCCCACCAGCCTGAGTGAGCCAGAGCCCCCGAATCAGCTGCTCCTTTAACCCCATCCTGTCTGGGTGGGGAACAGACACCCTCAGGTGACCTACACGCAGAGGCGGAGCCAAATCCAAAGCTGAACCCCAGGAGCTGTGCAAACAAAGAAGAGAAAGGGAAATCCCTCCCAGCAGCCTCAGGAGCAGTGGATTAAATCTCCACAATCAACTTGATGTACCCTGCATCTCTGGAACATCTGAATAGACGATGAATCATCCCAAATTGAGGACGTGGACTTTGGTAGCAATGATATTTTTTTTTTTCACGTTTTCTCTTTTTGTGAATGTGTATGTGTGTGATTTTGTCTGTATAGCTTTGCTTTTACCATTTGTCCTAGCATTCAGCCTGTCCATCTTTTTTTTTGTTAGTATAGTTTTTAGCGATTGTTATCATTGGTGGAATTGTTTTTTGCTTTGGTTGCTCTCCTCTTTCTTTCTTTTTTTTTAATTACTTTAAATTTTTTTTAATAATTATTTTTTATTTTAATAACTTTACTTTATTTCAATTTATTTATTTTTTCTTTCTTTCTTTCTTTTTTCCTCCTTTTTATTCTGACCCGTGTGGATGACAGGCTTTTTGTGCTCTGGCTGTGCGTCAGGCCTGTGCCTCTGAGGTGGGAGAGCCAAGTTCGGGAAATTGGTCCACCAGAGGCCTCCCAGCTTCACATAATACCAACTGGCGAAAATCTCCCAGAGATCTCCATCTCAACACCAAGAGGCAGCTCCACTCAACGACCAGCAAGCTACAGTGCTGGACACCCTATGCCAAGCAACAAGCAAGACAGGAATACAACCCCACCCATTAGCAGAGAAGCTACCTAAAATCATAATAAGGTCACAGACACCCCAAAACACACCACCAGACGTGGACCTGCCCACCAGAAAGACATGAGCCAGCCTCATCCACCAGAACACAGGCACTAGTCCCCTCCACCAGGAAGCCTACACAACCCACTGAACCAAACTTAGCCACTGGGGGCAGACACCAAAAACAACGGGAACTATGAACCTGCAGCCTGTGAAAAGGAGACCCCCAAACACAGTAAGTTAAGCAAAATGAGAAGACAGAGAAACACACAGCAGATGAAGGAGCAACGTAAAAACCCACCACACCTAACAAATGAAGAGTAAATAGGCAGTGTACCCGAAAAAGAATTCAGAATAATGATAGTAAAGATGATGCAAAATCTTGGAAATAGAATGGAGAAAACACAACAAACGTTTAACAAGGACCTAGAAGAACTAAAGAGCAAACAAACAATGATGAACAACACAATAAATGAAATTAAAAATTCTCTAGAAGGAATCAATAGCAGAATAACTGACGCAGAAGAACGGGTAAGTGACCTGGAAGATAAAATAGTGGAAATAACCACTGCAGAGCAGAATAAAGAAAAAAGAATGAAAACAATTGAGGACAGTCTCAGAGACCTCTGGGACAACATTAAACACACCAACATTCGAATTATAGGGGTCCCAGAAGAAGAAGAGAAAAAGAAAGGGACTGAGAAAATATTTGAAGAGATTATAGTTGAAAATTTCCCTAATATGGGAAAGGAAATAGTTAAACAAGTCCAGGAAGCACAGAGAGTCCCATAGAGGATAAATCCAAGGAGAAACACACCAAGACACATATTAATTGAACTCTCAAAAATTAAATACAAAGAAAAAATATTAAAAGCAGCAAGGGAAAGACAACAAATAACATACAAGGGAATCCTCATAAGGTTAACAGCTGGTTTTTCAGCAGAAACTCTGCAAGCCAGAGGGAGTGGAAGGGCATATTTAAAGTGAGGAAAGGGAAAAACCTACAACCAAGATTACTCTACCCAGCAAGGATCTCATTCAGATTTGACGGAGAAATTAAAAACTTTAGGGACAAGCAAAAGGTAAGAGAATTCAGCACCACCAGAGCAACTTTACAACAAATGCTAAAGGAACTTCTCTAGGCAGGAAACACAAGAGAAGGAAAAGACCTACAATAACAAACCCAAACCAATTAAGAAAATGGTAACAGGAACTTACATATCGATAATTACCTTAAATGTAAATGGATTAAATGCTCCAACCAAAAGACATAGACTGGCTGAATGGATACAAAAACAAGACCTGTATATATGCTGTCTACAAGAGACCCACTTCAGACCTAGGGACACATACAGACTGAAAGTGAGGGGATGGAAAAAGATATTCCATGCAAACGGAAATCAAAAGAAAGCTGGAGTAGCAATTCTCCTATCAGACAAAATACACTTTAAAATAAAGACTATTATGAGAGACAGAGAAGGACACTACATAATGATCAAGGGATCAATCCAAGAATGAGTTATAGCAATTGTAAATATTTATGCACTCAACATAGGAGCACTTCAATACATAAGGCAAGTACTAACAGCCATAAAAGGGGAAATCGACAGTAACACAATCATAGTAGGGAACTTTAACACCCCACTTTCACCAATGGACAGGTCATTTTCACAGAACTAGAACAAAAAATTTCACAATTTGTATGGAAACACAAAAGACCCTGAATAGCCAAAGCAACCTTGAGAAAGAAAAACGGAGCTGGAGGAATCAGGCTCCCTGACATCAGACCATACTACAAAGCTACAGTAGTCAAGACAATATGGTACTGGCACAAAAACAGAAACATAGATAGAAAGCCCAGAGATAAACCCATGCACCTATGGTCACCTTAACTTTGATAAAGGAGGCAAGAATATACAATGGAGACAAGACAGCCTCTTCAATAAGTGGTGCTGGGAAAAGTGGACAGCTACATGTAAAAGAATGAAATTAGAACACTCCATAACACCATTCACAAAAATAAACTCAAAATGGATTAAAGACCTAACTATAAGGCTGAACACTATAAAACTCCTGGGGGAAAACATAGGAAGAACACTCTTTGACATAAATCACAGCAAGATCTTTTTTGATCCACCTCGTAGAGTAATGGAAATAAAAACAAAAATAAACAAATGGGACCTAATGAAACTTCAAAGCTTTTGCACAGCAAAGGAAACCATAAACAAGACGAAAAGACAACCCTCAGAATGGGAGAAAATAGTTGCAAATGAAGGAACTGACAAAGGATTAATCTCCAAAATTTGCAAGCAGCTCATGCAGCTCAATATCAAAAAAACAAACAACCCAATCCAAAAATGGGCAGAAGACCTAAATAGACATTTCTCCAAAGAAGATATACAGATTGTCAACAAACACATGAAAGAATGCTCAACATCACTAATTATTAGAGAAATGCAAATCAAAACTACAATGAGGTATCACCTCACACCAGTTAGAATGGGCATCATCAGAAAATCTACAAACAACAAATGCCGGAGAGGGTGTGGAGAAAAGGGAACCCTCTTGCACTGTTAGTGGGAATGTAAACTGATACAGCCACTATGGAGAACAGTATGGAGGTTCCTTAAAAAACTAAAAATAGAATTACCATATGATCCAGCAATCCCACTACTGGGCATATACCCAGAGAAAAACATAATTCAAAATGACACATGCACCCCAATGTTCATTGCAGCACTATTTACAATAGCCAGGTCATAGAAGAACCTAAATACCCATCGACAGACAAATGGATAAAGAAGTTGTGGTACATACATACAATGGAATATTACTCAGCCATAAAAAGGAACGAAATTGGGTCATTTGTTGAGATGTGGATGGATCTAGAGACTGTCATCCAGAGTGAAGTAAGTCAGAAAGAGAAAAACAAATATTGTATATTAATGCATGTATGTGGAACCTAGAAAAATGGTATAGATGAACCAATTTGCAGGCAGAAGTTGAGACACAGATGTAGAGAACAAACGTATGGACACCAAGCGGGGCAAGCCACGGGGGTGGTGGTGTGCTGAATTGGGCGATTGTGATGGACATGTATACACTGATGTGTATAAAATTGATGACTAATAAGAACCTACAGTATAAAAAAGTAAATAAAATAAAATTCAAAAATTAAAACAAAGAAACAAACAAAAAAACTGAAAAATAAATAAATAAAAGAACTACCATACGACCCAGCAGTCCCCTAGTGGGCATATACTGAGAAAACCATAATTCAAAAAGATTCATGTACCACAATATTTATTGCAGCTCTATTTAAAACAGCCAGGACATGGAAGCAACCTAAGTGTCCATCAACAGACGAATGGATAAAGAAGATGCGGCACATATATACAATGGAATATTACTCAGCCATAAAAAGAAACGAAATTGAGTTATTTGTAGTGAGGTGGATGGACCTAGAGTCTGTCATACAGAGTGAAGTAAGTCAGAAAGAGAAAATCAAGTACCGTATGCTGACACATATATATGGAATCTAAGAATAAAAAAATGTCATGAAGAACCTAGGGGTAAGACGGGAATAAAGACACAGACCTACTAGAGAATGGACTTGAGGACATGGGGAGGACGAAGCGTAAGCTGGGACAAAGTGAGAGAGTGGCATGGATATATATACACTACCAAACGTAAAATAGATAGCTAGTGGGAAGCAGCCACATAGCACAAGGAGATCAGCTCGGTGCTTTGTGAGCACCTAGAGGGGTGGGATAGGGAGAGTGGGAGGGAGGGAGACACAAGAGGGAAGAGATATGGGGATATATGTTTATGTATAGCTGATTTACTTTGTTATAAAGCAGAAACTAACACACCATTGTAAAGCAATTATACTCCAATAAAGATGTTTAAAAAAAAAGAATGGCTAAAGGCAGTTCTCTAAAAAGAAAGGAAATAAAGAAAGAATGAAACTTGTACATCAAGAAGGAAGGAAAAACATGGTCAGTAAAAATATGGATAAATACATTAGAGTTCTGTTCTCCTCTTGGGTTTTCTAAAGTACATTTGATGGTTGAAAGAAAAATTATGACTGCTGATTCGGTTCTAAATATACGTAGAGGAAATATTTAGACAAGTATATCATAAATGGGGGAGAGAACATTGACATAAAGAGATCTATAAGAGGTGGGCTTTGTACCAATTCCTGACCACCCCCATGCCCCCAGCAGATTTCTCATGGTATCTCACTGGTAAGAATTCTACCACTCTGGCCATAGAGGCAAAGGAATCTGGAAAGTAAGTGCTTTTAGCTGGGCACACAGATTTTATTAGAAAGGAAAAAGGGAAGAATAACTATTTCATGGGCCACAAGCAGTGTCTGATAGTAACTCTGAGAGTCAATGAAAAGAATTATATACGATGCTATTTTTAAAATGCTTAACACAGGGCTTAGCCCATATTAACTGTTTTAATAAATGTTTCTTTCCCTTTTTCATGGAAGCACACAAAAATAGCACAATATAATATTTCAGATACCTAGAGTTGTTATATAGTAGTAGATCTAGTTTTTCATTGCCAAGAATCATTTCTGATCTTTTCACAAAGACATCAACGGCTTTCATGTACTTACTATCTTACTGGCTGAACATGTGAAATAAAAGTTGACAGTTCAACAGTAAACAGTGGGTAATGATGTAGAACCATGGGTTCAGTAAGTTTAGAAAACATACAGCAAATGGCCAATATCAATCAATATATACATATACTGGACCTAGGAAAAGGCAGTGGTAATGCAGCAGTGAATAACCCCTGATTTTTCAATTAGAAGAAAAATAAAGAGGCTTCCCTCCAACAAAGTAAAACATACCCACCCGTACTCCTCCCCTAGGTATACACTGTGATTTCCTGTATCTACACTCCTCTCCCAAACCATACCGAAATATCTCACTTCAGGGAATGAAGGAAAATCATAACTGTTGTAAGCCTAATTCTGGAGCATGGAACCTAGGGCATTCTGTAGGTTTCTGTGTCTGTTCCCTGTCCTTCCCACATCACTTCCTAAAGGAATTCCTTCTTATAAAAATTGTGGCCAAGCCTACATTCCAGGTATTCTGAATTACTGCAGGAATACACCCCTGAAACTGTAGGGCCTCTACACTACATGGGTATTGGTTTGGAATATGCAAAACATTATTTATTTTTATGGTTTGGGTGAGGTATCAAGTTGAAATTCAACGCATACTATAATATCAGACACTGTTGGATGTTCACCCAGTACACATTCCTTAATTTTTTTTCTCTTGACATAACTACAGCATTGTTCAGTTAGTCACATACTCAGTTTGGAGCCTGGTTAATTTCAAGGTAATTCTCTGTCCCTCACCAGTTACTGGTTCAGAAACAGGTGTAGGACTCAACTTAGGCCAATGAGGCTTCAGAACGTTTCTGTGAAAATCCTCTTGCTGCTAAGAAAGATAATCTCCCTTTGTCTTCTTGACATTGCCTTTCTGGGGATGGGGGCTCCCTGAAACCGCTTCAATCATCTTTTAATGAGTCAGGAGATCTAACCAACACAGGAAGATGGGGAAAAAAAAAGTCTTTGATGGCAATGTTGAGTCATTCACGCCTGCAAACCTAAAGTCTGTCTTACCTTCAACTTCCAACTATACGAAAACATAACTTTTCTTATTTTTAATTCCTCTTTGAATTATCATTGTAATCTGAAGATTCTTAATTGATATGTCTAGAAAAACCAAAATGGTAAAAATTAAGTATTCAGGGAAAAAATAATTTTGGGTAACTGGAAATCAACCAGAAAATCAAACCAACTAAATAATTAATTTTCACTCTGGTTCTAATAATTAGTTCCAAATTGTATTAGCTTCCTCATACTGGGAGGCACAGCGGAGTTAATATGATTTACTCTCAATTTATGTATTTTATATATATATATATATATATATATATATATATATAT